>NW_027420222.1:0-7254 GCF_009905375.1 Apium graveolens
TTTGTTCCCTTTTAAATAACCCATTAGAACCCTTGATTGGATCACTTTATCTTTCCATTTCATTATAATTCGGGTTATCAGCCCGTACCGACCTCCATCCGGTCTTTAAGGTACCAATCGGCATAATTTCAGCCTTAAGTTGGACTAGCCCCGCTAGCCTCTTACCATGACTACTAGTCCCACTAGCCTCTTACGTCCCAATCCAATCCATCAGGATTTGTTTGGAAAACCTTGAGTTGGAAAAACAAATAGGTTTTCTAAAATCCATTTTATCATTACCAAGAATATGAAATCATTCAGACTCTTTCGAGTCGAAACTCATTCTTAAGTCAAATTTTAAGAAAAACAAAGTTCAGGGAGTGATTCAAAGATAAGCAAGGAACAATTCTTAAGGATTCTGTATCAAGGATAACAATTAAGTTAGAGGGATCAACATCTGTTTAGGGACCAATAGGGTGATCAGGAAATAAAGTGTCATTAAACAGGGTTCGCAAAGATAATTATAGGGTTCAATACAATTCATGGCTTAATAAATAACTTGAACAGAAAGGACATGTTATCAAAGGGTTGAATCAGTAAGCTTATCAATAACAGTTTATCAAGATCGAACATAGGGTATCTCAAGTCATTAACATGGGTTCATTAAGTAACAATTCCATACTCTACATGGTATGAACAATAACCTCTCTATAACCATTTTCACAAGTAATGAGAGTTACTTGCCTGAATTTGCTTTCCTGAAGGTTGAACTACTGCCACCTAGTATACCCTTTCCTTTCCTAGCCTGAATGCCCTCACGCTCCGAATCTACAATAAAAACCAAAACCTTAATCAGTTTCTCAACTCTCGTTTCCGGAACGATCACTCAATTACGATAGCTCGATTATATTCTTGACTCAAATATATGAGTATAGCTTATACACATAAGCACATAGCACATAACACATTCCTTTCTCATAACCTTTATATCTTAACAATCGACGCGTACTTGCTTAACCTTAACTATTTCTTAAATCACACTAATATAACTCTTACGAGTACATGATTTATTCACAACTAAATCTTTTGCGACCATAACTGTCACTTATAGTTCTTTAATAACAAACTATTTAATTCCCTTTTTCTTTTATTCCTTAATTCGAACCATAACAACAACCAATCAGACAAATGAATCACATATCTCCTAGGATTTCACATGCAATCACTTAGCAAGGTATTGGAATCAAATCGGTCGCTTTTCTACTTATATACCATTCGGTCATACACGTAAACACAACCACGTATACTCAATTTCAATCTCATATAATCAAACACAAATAATGCAAATCACAAGAGTCATTTACGCAATTAAACTTCATCCTTTTTATTCAAAATAAATCCGAATCATAATCACATTAGAATCGAAAATCATCACCTTCTTTTAATTATCAAAATTCGAACGCAAACACCATCCAATCATTACCATGCAATTAAGTTCTCACAAGCCACTAAGATAATTAGAAAAAAATCAACTTAATTCTCTTTTAAGCATAAGACCCATTCGGGTTTTTCAATAAATCACACATGCAAGGATCAATTTTGGCATGCAAAGTTGTATATCATATTTCCCACTTGTTTTAAACCTTAACTTAGTCATTCAATTCATTTCCATCAAGATTTTCGAATCAGAAAACAAAACATCAATAATGATTTAGGCTTTAATCAAATTATTCATTCGACAAGCATGCATTCACTTAATCATCAAGCAAATCTCTTCTAGACCCATTTTCTATTCGGCAAAAAAATCAAGATTCACAACTCAAGGACTAAACATTGACATGCATAACTTGTTCTAACATGCAATCAAATTTTTCACTAATTAGGCTTAGCTTTTACTAGGATCAAGTCATCAAATCCCATTTTTCTAATTAACACAAAGCCAAATTATAACCCAACATGTAAACCTTAATTTTTGATTTTCTAAGCAACAAATCATTTACACACATCCAATTTCTTTTTAAAACAATCAATGCAATCCATTTATCAATCACATACTTGTGTTTCTAAAAATACAAAACCCTTTTTCAAACCTTCAAGAAACCAAAACATGCAAGGCTTAAAAATGGAACTTAAGAGAGCCCAAAACGGGTCTCCTCTTGAGTTTTAAACCACTTAATCCTCTTGAATTCACTCTTATAGTTTTGTATCAAGAAATCAATCTCCGTGAACACTACCATAAAGATGATTACCAAAACACTTACACAAATACTCACAAGCAAATGGAAATTGAGATATATACCGAAAATAGAGACTAAAGAGAGCAATATCTTTGAGTTTGAGTGAGGTTTGAGTGTTGCATGCAAGGAGAGAGAGAAGAGATGGAGAGAGCCGAGAGAGAGAGAGTAGCCGAGAGGAAGAGAGTGAAAAAGAAAAGAGAAGGGGAGAGTGGAGTGCACGGGAAAGAAAAGAAAAAGGGGGGGAGATGGTTTATAAACTATCAAAGGCAAGGGCATTTTAGTAATCCACTAAATCCCTTTTATGCCTAATTGATTCTTTCTTTTTACTCAAATGTAACAAAATCAATTATGAAATATATCTCTCTCGGAAAGTCGAAAATTATTGCAAGTGACAAATTTAATACGTAGATCTCAAAATTAGCTTTCCAACCATTACTCATAATAGATTTTGAGCGGACAGTTGATTTTATATGATTTTTGCAAGTTCGTGCTAATAATAACATTTTTCCACATAAAATCAATTTAAAATGCAATGTCTACCAAATAAATCCATCCATTATTTTTAGAAAGTCCCCAAGACTATTATGAAGATAAAAAAACAAATCCCATGTTTTTATCTTACTCAGATAATTTTATAAAAATGCGCGAAGGTTAAATAAACCTTAATTTAAATCAAATAATTCCTTTAAATTCATAAACATGTCATAAAGCACATAGTCATGCACACAGATAAGCAATCACACATATACGATCACATAACAACTCAGGTTTGATCAGAGAATTTGTCCTTCTTTAATCTTTATCCCTTTTTACACGTATCTGGTCACGTTCAGCCTGACGGCCCGACGCTCAGCGTTTCGATTACGCTTCTCATTATCATTATCGACCGACTCTTTAAATTGGAACATTTTTACTTACGCTCCTATATTCTAATATACAGCAAAGACAATTAATCAACACTTAATCACATAATTAGAATCACATCACATAAAATATACTTTATTGACTTAATTACGTCAAAAAATTCTCAGTCGTCACACTTCATGGAAACTGTTATTCCCTAACAATACAACAAGAATTACAGAAGGAGGGTTGAATGTAATTCTGGCTACTTTTTCAAATTTAAAGAATATTCTAACTTAATAACTATAACAATGTTTGATTAGCAGTGGTGCGGAATAAAAGAAAGATAAAATCAAAATACAAAGTAATAAAAACACAAGCTTTTAAAACTTTCTGGTGGATTTGAAAGTATCCACCATATATATATATATATATTGTTAGATATATTTGTGATGTCATGTCTAATAGTGATTTGTGTTTAGTTTTTCAGATCTTGACTAATAGGACAAATCAGGACTTAACTGGAAATCAGTACTTATACTGAAATCAGAACTTAAGATATCAAAACTTAAGTTATCAGAACTTAAGATATCAGAAGATATTTATCAGGAGATAATATCAAGACTTAAGAAGACTTTCAGATAAGGAAGGCGGCTGATTGAAAGGAAAGAAGATCAAGACTAAAACAAGAAGAGATATGCATGGAAAAGAATTTTATAAAGAATAGAAGACTTGGAGGAAAAGATAACTAATTGATATATTTTAGGATGCAGACTTATATTCGATATCAATTAGAAGATTATCTTGTAACTTTGTGTCTATATAAACACAACATAGGGTTTACACTATATGTTATCTTAATCGAGAATATTATTCATTGTAACCCTAGCATCTCTCGTGATATTTGTTCATCACTGAGAGAGAATGGCTTCATTGTAATACTGTTTTATTAATAAGATTATTCTGTGTTTCATACTTGTGTTCTTAATTTGATTTGATTGTAGTATACACTGTATTCAACCCCCTTCTACAGTGTGTGTGACCTAAGAAGTGGTATAAGAGCAATCTGTTAACACATATACAGTAAAGATCCAAAACAATCATGTCTGAAGAAGAGAAAACTCCAACCAAGCCCACCAAAACTGAAGAAACTCCAAAGACTCAAATCCATAATCGATATGAGACCATTAGGGTTCCCATACTGAAACCTTCTGAGTATCCCATATGGAAAGTGAGGATGACTATGTTTCTGGAAGCTACAGATCCAGAATACCTTGACAGAATTAATAAAGGACCACATAAGCCAACCAAGCTCTCTGTTGTAGTTGCAGATCAGCCATCAATGACTGTACCAAAGGAGAAAAGTGAATATACAGCTGAAGATATCTCATCTATTACCAAGGATGCAAAGGTAAGGCATTTACTGTATAGTACCATTGATAATGTCATGTCAAACAGGGTAATTAACTGCAAGACTGCAAAGGAGATTGAGATGCCTTGGAGACAAGATGCCAGGAAACTGATGTAATTAAGAAGAACATGAGGACTATACTCACTCAAGAGTATGAGCACTTTGACTCAAAAACCTAATGAGGTTATTAACTTGTTTATATGACAGATTGTCAAACTCTTGAATTGATCTGTCACTGTGGATAAGGAATATGATCTTGAAGATGCAAATCTTAAATTCCTTTTAGCTCTTCTTGAAAGTTGGGATTTGAAGGCAACTACTATAAGGAGACAACCATGCTCTGGATGAAACTACTCTTGATGAAACTTTATGCTATGCTCAAAACTCATGAACTTGAGATAGATCAAAGAAAGCCAGAGGCATGGGAGAAGTCAAGAAAAGTTTCTCTTAAGGCTGAGTGAGGAATCCCCCAAAGTGGCTGTCTACAAAGAAGGCCAAGGAAAGGCTCCATCACAAAGTCTGATTTCAGATTCATCAAGTTCTGATGATGATGAGGATTCAGAAACTAAAAGTCTATCTGAGGTGGATGCTGATGAAGAGATGATGAGATTGTGTGCTCTTATAGTGAAGGGCATCACAAAGATAGCCTACAGGAAATTCATAAAGGGAAGGAACTTTTCCAGGAAAAGTGGAAGTTCTGATAAGAAGGGATTCAGAAAATCTAAAGGCAAAAGTGGAAAGTCTGACAGAGGAGATTACTCAAATGTTAAATGCTACAATTGTGGTGAGAAAGGCCACATATCTCCTGATTGCAAGAAAGGAAAAGGTGAAAAAGGCAAGGCACTTGTCACAAAGAAGAAAAGCTGGACAGACACTTCAGATTCTGAGAATGAGGTGAACTATGCCTTGATGGCAAATGCTGATAGCAGTTCTGATGCTGCTGAGTTAAAGGTACCTCAAACAACTTATGCTTTTCATACTGATGATATTAATGAGTTGAGATCTTATATTAAAACCATATTCATTAGCTATAGAGATGAGACATTAACATGTGATAGGTTAACCTCTGAAAATCTGTCTTTTAAGAAAAGGAATGACTATTTAGAAAATGAGTTAATTATGTTCCATCAAACTCAGAAAGAAAGAGATAATGCTTTTTATGTTAGAGATGAAGTATTAAAATTGAATCAATCTCTAAAAACTGAGTTAGAAAAGGAAAGACAGATTATCAGGACTTGGACTAACTCTGGCAGAACAACTCAGAATTTACCAAGTAGTGGAAACTGGAAAGAGGGCTTAGGCTATGGAGATGATAAAAGTGAAAAAGGAACTGAACAAATTAAGCCAATTATTTTTAAACAGACTACTAAGCCAAAGATAAATCCTGTTAAGTTTGTAGCAAAAACTATAAAGTCTGATTCTGAAAAGATGAAAGATATTGAAACAGAAGTTAAGGCAGAGTCAACTTCTGACAGATTAAAACAGGATAAACCAGCTGAAGTTAACATAGGCTTAATGACAAAAAAGCATCTTAAGTATAAGCTGAAAGAGATTAAGAATGTAAACAAGGTAAAGCCACCTAGGAAAAATAGGAATGGAAAGGAAGGTGTGAATAAAAGCAATAATTATGCCTGTTCCTAATGCTCCTAAAAAGAAATGCTATAACTGTGGAAATTCTAACCATCTGGCTTCTTTTTGCAGGAAGAATAAGAATATAAACTCCTTACCTTCTAAGTCAGGAGTTAAGAGTCAGTCTGTTAGGTTTAAGCCACAAAATCCTTATTTTCATTGTGGTAGTTAATGGCATTCTATTTATACTTGTAAGGAATATCATAGTTTGTACTATGATTATTATCAAATAAAACCGTCTTTAAAGAAAGTTAGCATTATTCCTTCTAGTGTAAGTTCTGATGCAAAGTATGATACTGTAAATTTAATAAGAAAAATGTTAACATAAACTCTGATGTTAAATCCGCTGCAAATGTTAACAAACTTAATAAGGCCAAAGGATCCAAGCAAGTTTGGGTCCTTAAAACTAATCATTAGTGGTCTTTGTGATTGCAGGGCAACAGGAAAAACATCCTAGTTCTGGACAGTGGATGTTCAGGACAAATGACTGGAAATAAAGCCCTGATATCAGACTTTGTGGAGAAAGCTGGCCCAGTAGTTTCTTATGGAGATGGCAATATGGGAAAAACTCTGGGATATGGAAATATCAATTGGGAATGTCATCATTGAAAAAGTAGCTCTAGTCTCAGGACTTAAACACAATCTGCTGAGTGTTAGTTAAATATGTGATAGAGGTTATCATGTGGATTTCTTTGAAGAACACTGTGAAGTTGTAAGCAAATATACAGGCAAAGTTGTTCTAAAGGGATACAGGCATGGTAACATTTATTTAGCCAAGATTTCAACAAGTTCTGATGGTTCTGCAATCTGTCTGTTAAGCAGAGCATCAATTGAAGAAAGCTGGGATTGGCACAAGAAACTCTCTCATTTAAATTTCAATAATATAAATGAACTAGTCAAGAAAGATCTTGTGAGAGGACTGCCAAAATCAGTATTTGCTCCTGATGGCCTTTGTGTATCATGTCAAAATGCAAAACAAAGAAAGTCTTCATTCAAGAGCAAGACTGAATCTTCAATTCTTCAGCCTTATCACCTACTACATGTTGATCTATTTGGTCCAGTGAATGTCATGTCTATTATAAAGAAGAAATATGCTATGGTCATAGTAGATGAGTTACCAGATACACAGGGTGTATTTCTTGCACACAAAAGTGA
>NW_027420223.1:0-89099 GCF_009905375.1 Apium graveolens
ATGAAAGTCACTTTGATCGTCAAGATGGGTATTAGATACCAGAGTGATTGGCTTTAGTACAAGTGGGAGATTGAAAGGAATATGTCCTAAGTCCAATCGTGTATTAGGATTTAGGAATAACTTTTATGTAATCTGTTTTGATTTCATTGATATTAATAAAGACTTGTTTTGTTTTTATACGGGCTTTATCTATTTAAGTGTTTAAATAAGATACCATAGTTTAGAGTAAAGCTTTTTATGGATTATGAGATCATAATAGTGAGACCTAAAAAGATGATAACTCTAAACTTAAATAGTTCCTGGTCGTAGGATTACTAACTGGTAATTAATAATCCGCAGAGATCGGTACATACTATGCTTGCTTCATTATGAAGGATGTCTGTTCTCATAGACATTTGTGTGGTGACACTATAGCTAGTATGTAGGTGCTTATTATAGAATAAGTTCACTGAACATGACTCGCACAGCTGAACAACTGATGGAGTTCACTCACGTGTCAGCAGTTATTCACTTAGTGATAGTTGTACAAGTATCCTTAGACTTGAGGTCATCATAGTCATCTTGTGTACACTGAACTATGCTTTAGTTTAGTTCTTAGTCTCCAGGGACAATTATTAGGGCTCTTCTGGGTATAGGAATTTGTACACGAAGATAGTGTATGATCAATAAAGGATCTACCCCTTCCAGTGAAGGAAGCGAATGTTCAAGGCTGATCCACTTATGCTAGTTCAGGAATCTCTGGCCAGAGTAAATGAAATTAGAAAGGAGTTTCTAATTTGCATAGAACTACGCATAGTAAATGGTAAGCAAAGTGATTGAATTATATAGGCTTGACACAAGATCCATGCCTTGTATTTAATCGGGACATTGTAGGGTAGAAGGAGTTTATTGTACGGTAACTATTCACTGACAGGTTCTTGGTATTCTAAGCAGTGAATTCATATTATCCGGATAGTCGCGATATGTTGAGAAGCATCACTCACGATGTAGAATAAATATGATTAATTAATTAATCATATTTAATAAATTAGAGAATTTATATAAATAATGATAAAATAGTTTTATTATTATTTATTTCTACTACCGGCTTAATATTGAACCTACAGGGTCACACCATAAAAAGAGAATGATTTAATGGTGGAGGAATTAATTAATAATGGCTAAATAATTATTTATTGTGAAATAAATTTAATTGGCAAATTTAATAATTGATTAAATGAGATTTAATTGATTATAAATTAATTAAGAAAAGTTCTTAATATTATTAATTAAAGGATTTAATTTTTGGAAATTAAATCAAGATAGAGAATTATCTAAAGTATTTAGAAAAAGGATTAATGATTAAAAGGTGTTTTAATTATTAATGAGAATAATAAATGGGATAATAATAATAATATTTATGGGAAAATTTCAGCTAAAAATTTTGCCTATAAATACACTATTATAGACCCTAATTTTATTCTAACCCGAAAACCCAAAAAGTTTGAAAAACCCAATTCTCTCCACCTTCTTCCTCCTCCTTAACATCGTTTTCTTGGTGGATACCGGTGGAGTGCTTCACACTTGAGGAGCAACTGCTAAGGATCTCTGATCGTTGTCTCCGAATTATTTTAAAAGGTAAGATTCGATCCCTCAAATTTTTATTCACGATTTATATGCTTTTATTTGGATTTTGTATGTGTAAAAGTGTTTTGCCACGCCCCGCTGCGTTTAAAAATCCAACAATGGCGTGGCACAAAAGCGTTGCATTTGAATGGTTGCTGTTGCATTTGACCTTGCAGGGTTGCATTTACTAGTATCCATGTACTAACTTTGTTCAAATTGTGATTTTAATTTTACAATTACATTTTTTACGATCTAACTTGAGATGTTAATTATTAATGAATTTAGTGATATGAAAATTTTTAAAAAAATTATGTACTTATTTGTTAGGATTTTGGTTTAAGGTTTAGAATTTGGGGTTTAGCATTTAGGGTTTGGGGTTTGAGGTTTTGACGTTTGGGGTGCTTTTAATTTTTAAATTTTATTAATGATTTTGATGATCCAATCGTACAGATATTAAAATTTTAAGGATTTTAGTTATATTGAAATATTCATTAAAATTTTATATCTATATGGTTCCATTTTGTCAAATACACAGTTCCAATAACAAGTAACACGTGTTGTCCCCAATGGTGATTTAAATTTATTTTCGGCAATCCAGCCGTAGGATATTAATATCTGACGAATTTAGGCATGTGAAATATTATTCTATAAAAATTCTTATTTATATAGTATAATTATAATTTCGTCAAAGGTCAATCCAATAACGTATGTCTCGATATTGTCATTATTTTTTTAAACTCTTTTCCGACGAGCCAATGGTACGGATGTTGATATCAAATGATTATCAGTGATGTGATTTTTTTAAAATTAATTTATATTTGTAAAAAGTGTAATTTAAATTAACTCAAGTTTACATATTGAAATATGTATAATGATATTTAAATGTTATATATTTTCACTTTAAATTTCGATATGTAATATATCTAAAGTTATATCAATTTTTGTATTTCACATATATTTTTAATGCCCTTAATATTTCAAAGTTATAAACTAATTAAGATTAAAAAAGAAATTATAATAATTTACCAAAAATTTAAGATACACAGAACTAGCACAAGGTGAAATTGTGAAATTTGTGAGCGGTTAGTCTTCCCCCCTTAACGAAAATTAGACTCAAAATTAAGTTCAACTCTCAAAATTCATCTCAGTCTCAGACATCATAATTCTCAGTCACGATTCCTTCGATTAAGTACTCAACCATCTTCGATCTCAAACCATCTTCGATTAAGTTTGGGGCATAAACTCGATTCTTCGATTCAGTACTCTTAGTCTGGAAAAGCCATCTTCGATTCAGTTTTGGGCTTTGGTATATTCAATTCGAACATGTTTGCTTATTATGGTTTTATTTAATGAAATATGTTTGTTTAGGACTTTCCTTATTTGATTTAGGATTTTATTTTTAGATGTTGATTTTTAATTTTCCAGTGGTGATTTTATGTTTTAGATGGTGATTTTGGTTTAACGGTGGTGATTTGATATTTTACGGTGGTGATTTTCTGGTTGTCATCGGAGGTGGTGGTGGTCGGAAAAGGGGTTGCCGGAGGTGGTGTTGGTTGGTGCTTGAATTAGATGAAGACGACCAAATATTAAATGAATGGTGAGATATTAATATAAGGCATACAAATGAATGGCTAGGATTAATTCTCATATCCCACATAATAAAGGTTCTCATTTGAGTGCGACCTATATATTGTGACGCCCCTATATCCACCATTTTGTAGATTCAGGTCGCTACGATATCAAGCTTCACACACCTGTATTATTATTAAAAACCATAGCCAAATATATCATTTATTGTGGACACCACTGCACAGATCTCAGGACCGGTCTCTCTCACAACCTGTTATTACATAAGCCATAGAAACCTAATACAAGTATGGCTAACAACTTAACTTTATTACGTATTACAGTAATTATATAGCAGTATTTTAGATGCTGTCACACAAACATGTCCCTTTTCCTTCCTTTTCCTTGACTGATCAGATGGTCTGCCAACCTCATTCTTTAATATTTTGGAGAAATACAAGACTAACAAGAGTGAGCAATCGAATGCTTAACACATATGAATATTTGATTAAAATAATAGAAATAGGTGCCAAAAGCAACAATATTTTAAATACTAAAAGGAATACTCCACAACACATTACAAACATCACAAATAAGCTCTTATATGGCACGATGCCACATGATTCAAGATTAACTGGTCATTTTTCCATCCTCGGTACATCAATGATGCGATCAACTATCACAGTGTACCGTCCTTCTACGAATCTTACCCTCACCCGATTCATGGCTCGATGTAAGAACGCCTAGCACATACTTGCTAGAATAAAAGAAGGGTTAACGTCTTAACCCTCGGCTGCACTTGAGCCGAATAACATGTCCACACATCGGACTTGTCACCATAAATACCATGGTTTAAATTCCACGTTGACCTGTATAGATAGACACATCCCAATTCATTTCTCAATTCACGTCACATCACAATGATTCAAAATCACATCACATATTCTGGTTCGAACAATAAACCAGTCTCTTGTTTAGTAAGGATATTATTTTAACATCGATATGAACGATATATCGATAAACTCCAAGCACATGGATTATCCAGAATTATGAGAATAATCATGTCAAAAAAAATATCCATTCTTTCCGATGATAAATAGATTCGAAGGTGTTTGTGCAAGAATTAAAAGAAAGAATAAATGATCGATTTATCAATCATGCATTTTGGAAGGGTTCAATGAATTGATAAAAGTAGATTTTATAAAGAAATTAAAAAATCGATCCGACTGATGAATCGATGTAAATTCAAGAATGATATAAACGAACATAGAAATTTATATTTGTCAGAAAGGGACTATGGTAACTGTCATGAATGATAGGAGCAGTCAGGAACATAAATATAAGTTATTATTTTGTTATATTTATGAGATTCAACAAGTGGTCTATATTAGGAAATTTCATCAAAAGGAAATAATCGCCAAAAAGTTCTCCAAATTTTAAATCCGTAATATTCACCATCAGTAAGAAATGTATATATAAGTCATAAATAGGAAGGGAGCAGAGAAAACTTGTCTTGTCTCCGATAATAGCGCACTAGCAGTGAAAATTCACCTTTACGGGTTAAATAATTCCACATCGGGTATTTTTTAAAATAATAAATCACACCAAAACATTTAGTATAAATATTTCAAAATACATCCTCTTATAGACCTTAAATAGTGTTTTTATATTTATCGATCGCTTAAACTTCTAATTTCTTGGGTGCTAATTCTAGTAACTCATCTCAAATCAAATTTATTAAATATCGAAAGAATTATTTAGCCTTAGAAAATAACTCGATTAGTTATTTAAATAATATAAGGATATTCTTGTTCCCAATCTATATCTAAAAAAATATTTCTCTTTTAAGTGAAGAAAATATCCCAAATTACAAAATATTAACTATTTACAAATAAAATTTCTGATTAAGTATGATACTTCTCAGTACACCTAAAGTATTACTACAACGATCCTAGGTCAATTAATTTTGTCTCACTATAATTATTAACTAAATCCCCCACTTACAAAATAATATTAGTTGTCGAAATAAAATTCCAAATTAAAGTCGAGAGACAATCTTGATTTAACCCTTTAATTACTTATCTTCAATAATTGCTTAAAGAATTTAATATTTCTAATGAGTTCCAATAGTTCGGCTTATTCAGTTATATACGATTCAAACTTACATCCCATTAATATTTTTATTTTTAGTAATTTAGTCTCTTGTACCAAATATTATTAAATTAATAAGCCGATCACAGTCTAATATCCCTCACAGTTATCATTAAAATCCTTTTTAATTTTAATTTGCAATTATTACTCATCACAATATTCCTCAATCTATTTTCATTTTAATTTATTTATTACTATCACCTTATTTTATTATTTATTTTTCACAATTTTCCAACTATTATTATTATTTGATCCCTTTTTATAACAATTATTTAATGTAATGGCAAAGGACTGTTCGGCCCCTATATTCTTCCTTCTGCTTCACCCCTCCACCCAACTGCATCCATGGCGGCACCAACGGTGGTTGGCGTACGGTCGTCGTCTGGAAAATTTTCCGGCGAGTTCCAAACGCAGATATTTTTTACCCTTATTTTCTCCCCTTTTTCCGATCTATAGTTCTACCCAATTAGTTATTCGAAACTCGATCTCGAACTCCATATCCGGTCAAACTCCGACCACTCCATTTCTCTCTCTCTGCCTAATCGATCAATGCCACCACCATTGACGACGGTGGTTTCGCCGTTTTCCCGCCACACATGCTCAAACACACACAAAAACATAAGACATGCACGCACACTCAAACACTCACACACACACACACAACATAGCACATACAAAACCACCACTTCTTCAATTAATTTACTAAAATCAAAACAATAACCAATTTCACCCTTAACCCGAATTCTAATTTAATTGATTATCGGTAAGGCCCAATTTCTTCAATTTGGACCCTAATAGCCCAAAATAATTTTATTCACTAATTAATATATTAATTAGCTTCCAAAAATATCACACTCTAATTACTACATAATAATATTACTAAAATCACATACTCACTCATTCTTTATTCATTCATTATGAAGCCACACAAAATGCTAGTTGCTTAATTAAAATTTCAAGGCAAATCATATGCTTCTACTAATTAAAAAAATCATGGGTAAGGGAATGATTACCTTAATTATAATCTTTTAGTTAGAGTTGAGTAGAATTTTAATCTTCTTAAACTAAAATTCTCCTTGAATCACCCAAACTCATCTTGATCTTCCTCAAACCACAAATTATGATCTCCGACCTAGCCAATTTTGTGACTAAAAATATTTGGGGGAAAATTTAGGGATTTAGAAAGAGGTGATCATTTTAGTAAAGTAAGATTTATTTTATAGACTCAATTAACTAAGGTTAGCATACTAACCTAATTGTAACTAGAGTATACTCTACCATATTCTAGAATTCTCCACCATATTCTAGAATTATCTAGACTTATTATTGCTAGGATTTGTTTTCTAAATATTCATAAAATTAAAAATATAATAAGAGAACCCACTAGTCACTCTTTTTCAAAAATAATATTTGCATCATCAAATAATTTAGAGAGTAATATGTGTTTACTTAATAAAAATAATTTAATAACAAGCTTAACCAGTTTTGGAAAAGATGAAAATAAAATAAAAATAAATGATATCAATAAAATGAAAATAAATATTGTAAGCGTCTAAAATCCACCTTTTGTTTCCCTATAAAAATATAATTTAGTATGCGACACAAATATTTATATAAAAGTCTTGACCGAGAGAAAATTCCAAAAATATTTTATTATTATTCTCAATGAATATTTACACTGGAAATATCTATAATTACAAATGTAACATTCACTTTATAATTAAATAGTCAGCAAAAGTTAATATGAAGAAAAACCCTAAAATGTTACGTTTTTGAGAATCAAACGTACGAACGAAGGCTTTATCGAACTCCGATTCGGACGTGCTACATATCAAAACGAATCTCTTGAAAAATCCTTTCCGAATCCACCATTTTTTTTGAGCAAGAATCAAGGTATTTTTTCTTATTTAATTATTTTATTTCAAATTTATTAAAGATTAAATTATGAAAATTTATTCTTGATATTGTTGATATGATTTGATGATTGCCATCGTGTAGATAATATTTTTCTGGTCAATTTGGTATATTATATGTCAAAAACCAAGTTCAATAACATGTAGAAAAGTTTGTTTGATTTTTGAGTTTGAATGTCCTTGGTCTACTTGAGTAATTCACCGGAAAAAATTATATTCTGGCCGGATTTTTGATCCGTTAAACCTGGGTACATACAACTTGCATCAATAAATAGATCGTGTTATGGGCAATCATATCATATGACAAATAGTATGTTGAAGGCCGAAATCGATCGTTGGAATCTGGGGAAGCTCGTCGGCGGCGAATCTTCAACCTCAATTTCCGGCCAATCGATTACGTTTCTGGACAGTTCAAGAACGGCAACAAGTTCCTGGCGATGTAACGATCAATCCCAGTTATTTTTGCATAATTCTGGGCAGGTTCAGTCGCAGCCGGCGAGCTCGATGGCGGCGGCCATGGCTGCCGGTGGTGAGGGTGGAGGTGGTGGTGAAATTACATTTTCATCACCCACCTTTCTTTTTAAAAAACATTTCAAAATGATATTCTGTTATTTTAAAAATAATTTTTTTATTTAATTATTTTAAATTCAGAAAATTCTTTTTAATTATTTATTTACATAAAAATAAATCTGATTTATTTTATCAATTAATTTTAATTAGTTTTTAATTATTTTAATTAATTGATTAATTTAATATTAATTAATTAATTTAATATTAATTGATTAATTAATTAATTTATTTATTAATTAATTTTAATAATTAATAATTAAATTAATTATTAAATTAATATTGTACATTAATATTTCGTCGACTCTATTGTCATTAAATTATTGTTCATGATCTTTTGTACTTTTCTCAAAATTTCAACTATATTAGAAGTCAAAATCCCGCACTTGTTAAAAGCAAACAACATATTATTATATTGATTATGGCTCCCCAAAATGTGCTAAGTTTTTTTTACTGTTGGGACTGAAGTGTAGTAATAGTACTAACTATAAAATTTTGGGGCCTACACAATCGACCTAAATATCATCCCTCTGTGTCAGACCTGATCAATTCACAAGTTTCATTTACTAAAATTCGACTTTATATTTCGTTGTCAACAAGAAGAACAATAAACTAGAAGTGTGTTAAAATTTTGTAACATTCATCAATGTTCCAAAGACTATAATAAAACTAGCATGAATACCTGTGTAAAGCACGTGCCATATTATAATTCATATAATTATTTTATTTATGTATCATTAAGAGTTAATTTTTGGTACGATCACAAGTTTATATAATATTTTTTATATTATTATATGAAAATCAATAATCAAACGAAACTCTCATTTATTAACTTTGTTTACTGTCATGGAATAAAAACTAGGGTTCGTTAGTATTTAATACTAGAATTTGTGAGTTTCGAGGTTTAATGGTTGTTCTTGCTAGGGGTGCAAACGAGCCAAACTGTTCGTGAGCTACTCGAGCTCGTCTCGTAAAAACTCGAATTCGGCTCGAAAATAATCGATACGAGCTCGAGCTTTTCTAATTTTTAACCGAGCCGAGCTCGAGCTTTAAATTATTCGGCTCGTAAGGTTCACGAGTCTTATCGAGCCTTTATTATTTTTTAAGTTTTTATTATATGTAAAAAATTTTATATATGACTTATTTGTATCGAGTCGAACTCGAGCCGTACTTGAGTCAAACCAACCATATTTCAATTTTTTTAATATTTAGTGAATTAATTTGAGCTTTCGAGCTGAACTCGAACCTACCGAACCTTTTACGAGCCGAGCTTCGAACTTGAAATTGAAGGCTCGGTCGAGCTCGATCCCAAACTATTTTAATCGAGCTCGAGCCGAGCCGAGCTTGGCAGTATTCGGCTCGACTCGATTACACCCTTAGTTCTTGCGGTGGGGACTGGCTGTCCTCGCAAGATGCCTACGTAATTCTGTATTTTAGAGAATCAAGCCAAAACGTAGTTCTAGGTTGAGGGATGGAGCCTTACATATAAAGGTGAGTCTATGGTTAGACTGGTGTTAGGAGACCTGGTGGACAAGTCTCCAACTTAGATGGTAATTAGGACTCCCGTAAGGCGAGGAATTCTAGATCTTTCCTTGTAGGAGTTAGTGTTCATGTTGGACGTCATGTCTCTGTTTTTTCAGCCATACTAGGCCTAGTCCATGAACAACTCATGTTCGTGGACCTTGACGACCTCTGCTCGTGGGCCTCAATGACTTTTGCAGTCTTTATTGCCTTGACCAACCTGGTCTGTATTGAACTTTGGACAGGAATTGCAATCATAATTAATGTGACATTTATTATGTCTTTAGGATATATTTTCTATCCATATCATTTGCCCCCGACTTTCGGGAATACTACTTGAGTTTTCATAGAAGTTATAATGGTCTATTCGCGACTCAGGGTACTTTCGTCCCTTCACGGGTATCGGCCCTTCATGGGTATCGTCGTTTTATCGTAAAGTGTGGAGCAACGTACACGCTTATAGGGACTTATATAGTGTGAGTATATATACTTAGGGCCTATGCACAGGCTAATTGAACAGTGTTCAACACTAAACGGTCCTAATAAGGACTAAAAAGCGAGCGTTTATCACCCCTTAACCTTCGTCAAGGTCAATTATGGAGTGAAAGCTGCTAACAGGCCCTAAGCGAGGCAAATCGGACCTAAGCGGGGCTAATCTCCATGTATAAGCTGCTAATTAGGCTTAAAATAGCCTAATTATAAGCTAAAATACACTAATTGGCCTTAATCGAGGCTAATCTGCCCTAATTGGGGCTAATGGGTATTAACCAGGACTATTTAATATGCATAAACAACTAATTATCCCTAACCCATGCTAATCAAGTGTGCGAATAAGTTAACCGGCCTTAAACGGGGCTAATTATATCATACGATCCATTAATTACCCTTGATTCAGGTTAATTACTTGTAATATACATTAATCAAACCTAATTGGGTTTAAATCTCACTAATAGGCCCTAATCAAGGCTATGTTTAAAATCCAGAAAATTTCCAATTTTTTTTTCGAATTTTTCCCAATTTTTCTAAAAAATTTTCAAAAAATTTCACAGGAGGTTTACCGGAAAACCTCAAGGAGGTCCTGATCGGCTAGAGCCTCCCATGTGGAGGACTCGGCCCTTCTTGGTCGGCTGGGGGTGAGCCTCCTGTTGACCGGGAGGTGGATGTCCTGTAATTTTTTTTGCAATAGGTTTCTACTCGTCCTAAAGCCCCCCAGTGTGGAGGACTCGGCTCCTCCTGCTCTTGGTCGGTCATGGAGCCACCTCCATGGTGGTCCTGGTCGGCTGGATCGTGGAGCATCTAGAAACTTTTCTGTTCTGGTTCTCGTGAACGCTTTGTACTTGTTCTAATGAATGTTTTGCTCTTGTTCTAGTGAACGTTTTGCTCTTGTTCTAGTGAACATTCTACTCTTCACGAAACTTGTTTCGTGGACGTTCTAGTGTTCACGAAACTTGTTCTCGTGGATGCTTCAACCCTTGCGAAACTTATTCTCGTGGATGTTCTAACCTTCACGAAACTGGTTCTCGTTGGACGTCTAACTTTCCACAAAATTTCAAGAGATTTTATAGGAGGGTCACCGGGAATCCGTCAGGAGGCCCTGGACTAACATTAAAGGAGGTTCTGGGCGGCTCTAAGCCCTCCATGTGGAGGACTCAATCCTTGTACTTGATCTGTCATGGAATCACCTCCATGATGGTTCTGGTCGGCCGAGAGGTGAACGTTCTCCGAACTATTTTGTATTTGTTCTTGTGAAGGTTCTAGGCTTGTTATGGTGAACGTTCTACTCTTTTTGGTGGTGAACGTTCGGCCTTGTTTCATGAACGTCCTGCTCTTCACAAACCTTGCTTATCAGAACATTCTCGTAATCGGGTCGTGGCTATAGATGGCCATTGGTGTTGGATTAAGAGCTTGATCTTGCTCTAATCTTCATGATTTTTACTAATCTTGGTGATTAGTATGATTAATCACCGAATTAAGACTAATAACTTGTGTTTAACCTTCCGGGCATTTCTTATAGGACTGATACGATAAGCGAGATTCTGAGTCACTTTGTTTGTTTATTATGTCCTTTCTTCTAATCTCTTGATCATTTTCCTACCATTTTTAGGTCTTTTTCCGAGAGATACTTGCTAGCACAAACCAAGCAGAGTTATGACCTGTTGTAACAGGTACCTCTTCTTCTATAAAAGAAGATGAGAATTGCTCATTTTCATTCACACTTTCATTTCAACTCCTCTCAAATTCTCTCAAGTTTTAGAAGCTCTCAACTTCTTAAGTTTTTTAAGATGTCTCAAGGCCCTAGCAAGCCCTCCATCTCGGCCAAGAAAGCCATGCAAAAGAGAACTACAATCCGATCTCTAAAAGGTATAGTTTTTGTTTCTCCCTATTCCCATAACCGTTGTTCCAATAATTTAAGAAGCATGCTTGATACGCTGGGATGATGAGTATCTGAGCATCATTCAATTTGATGCATTCAAGCATAAGAGCATGCTCGATGAAGAGGACGTCAACGAGATTCAGTCAAGTTACCTCGGACCTGATTGTGTAGAAGTTTGCAAAACCAAGTATAAATTGTATGTGTATAAGGCAGCTTTGAAATCTGGGCTAAGGTTTCCCCTGCACCCCTTTATTTGGAGACTCCTCGCTATGTTGAAGGTTCACCTGTGTCAGCTTTACCCAACGGATGGGATTTCATTATTATTTTTATCATGAGGTGCAACGACCTTGGTATTCCACTGAGTGTTTCAATGTTCTGAAGTATTTTCATGTTGAAGGCATCTCCTTCCTCCAGGCCCGACTGGGTTCTTCTACAACACAAGCCCCGTGTTCCTCACATTGTGACACGTATTCTCTCAATTACTCTATTAACCAGTGGATAAAAGAGTTTGTGGTCTTGGAGTGGAAGTAGGGTGACTGGGGAGTTTAATTCATACGTGATTTCAGCTGTCCAGTAGATAGTGCTCACTACATCCTTCACCTCACAGATGCTGAGCTCTACGATCTTGATCTCCTTATTGATGATAATGGAAGGACCCCTTATTGGGAGTTTGTTATGGAGACGAAGCTCGTCGAGGCTGGCATTAACAACCTTTCTAGAGAGGATATTTATTTTTATTCTATCTCAAACTTGGTCAAGTTTGTTCCTATATCCATCTTTTCTTTGTTTTGTTTAAGCTGATAAGGCCCTGGATGCACTGACTGATAAGAGTGACATGATTACGGGAATGATGGCCAGGGAAGCTGCCAAGCAGGTTAATCGCATTCCCAAAGTCCCAACATTCCTTGAGTCCTCCGACTCTGGAAAGAAAAGGGTCAAGGATTCAGATGAAATGTGAAGATCCCCTTCAAACCTTTGTGGGGCATATCCATCAATGAATTGGTGTTCAGAAGTTCGTCCCTTGTTCTTGTATGGTCCAAGAATTGTATCACTCCATAGAACTTCTTCACGTCTCATCGGGTGAAAAACTACTCGAGGCCGGCCGGGACTTTCTGTGTTGGGGACTCAGCCCTCTTGAGTCTTGATTAATCTTAGTATTTTACCTCTATTCCCTTTGGAGTTAATCTTCTTACGACTTCTCTTTTTTGTTTTCTGTGCAAGGCCAATCCCTACTTTGTTGCATCTTCTACATAAAGCATCAAGATAAGGAGTGACTACACTGCACTGCAAACCTCCATGAAAAAGAAGAAGATCTCTTCAGATAAGTGGGAGTCTAAGGCACATCAAGCAGAGGACAAAGCCGCTCTACTCGAGAAGAAGCATGCCAAGGAGATGAAAAGCATGAAGATGGAGTGGACAAAGCTTGTGAATTGTATCATGGATCCAATGAGTTTCTTTGGATGATGGATGATCATGATGATCAGATACGTCATGTGAACCTGTCTATGGGATGGAAAAGGGGCATCAAGGATGTTATGACATGTATACAAATGTGGTTGATCCGAGCCTTTTCA
Organism: Apium graveolens; assembly: GCF_009905375.1. Lineage (NCBI taxonomy): Eukaryota > Viridiplantae > Streptophyta > Magnoliopsida > Apiales > Apiaceae > Apium > Apium graveolens. Next base: position 13,272 of record NW_027420223.1, read on the forward strand.
CTTGCCCTTGGAAAGTTACCGTGTTGGATCCACCCGGAAAGGCCTCCGGGTCCGTACTAGAGACCTCCCTCCAGCAATATCTATCTAGTTCGAGCCGCAGGGGTTCTGGTTCTAAGGGAAAAGCTCCTTCAGGAAGCCTTGGCTCCAAGGCGGCTCTCTACGGAAAGATCCGGGAGCCAGTTCCAGAGAATAACAACTCTTCCTCTGAGGCTGGTTCAAATGAAGATGGTGAAGAAGAAGAAGATGAGGACGAGGTCTCTCTCTCTCCCTCCCTCTCCACCATCCAACCCCGACTCTCACCACCAATAATACCACCTCTGCATCTACAGCCGCGACAAAGCATCGTCGCCTCCTTGCTGCCATAACTCCCTCTTGCCGAAACTCTCCTTCTCCCCCTCTTCTTTTCCAATTTCAATCGTTGATTTTACCCGATTTATTTTTTCTCCGACAAAACTCAGATTTAAAATTACTAGTTTGATTTGATTTTTCATAGTTTTATATCATTTTTGTAATTTTATATAATACAGTATTGCTTGTTAGTCAAATAATGATGATATTTGAAATATTTGTGATTCCGGTGGTGGTGTATTGTTGTGATGAAGGCGGCGTATGGTGGTGGTGATGGGTGATGTTATTATGGTGGTAAAAATTGTAGGTGGTGGTTGTGGAGTGTGATTTTACGGTTGATGGTGGTGATTAGTGATGATTAATGATGATGTTGTGGTGATTATGTTGGTATAATAGGTAAAATTGGTGACTGTGATCGAAATTGGTGGGATATGATAGTAATCGAATCTGGTAATCTTATGTTTTTCGGCGATGATTTTATATTTGTAAGTGTTGATTTTTAATTTTTCAGTGGTGATTTTATTTATTTGACGGTGATGATTTTTGGTTTGACGATGGTGATTTTATATTTTAAGGTGGTGATTTTCTGATTGTCGTCGGAGGTGGTGGTGGTCAGAAAAGGGGGTTGCCGGAGGTGGTGGTGGTTGGTGCTTGAATTAGAATGAAGACGGTCAAATATTAAATGAATGGTGAAAAATTAATATAAGACATAAAAATGAGTGGATATGATTGGTTCTTATTTCTCACAATAATAAAGGTTCTCATTTGAGCGCGACCCTATATATATGATATAATATATTTCAGAGTATATAAACGAATAAGTAAATAAATTTATCTTGTTAAAATTATAATTATTAAATATTATAATATTAATAGATTAACACTACTTTTATAATGATTTCAAGCCTAGATCATTATTATAAGCCTTCAAGTTCAATTAGTCATTTACCTACCCATCTGTTAGCCCGATTACTCTATTAGCCGCACTCCCCTTAAGGATCAGACCCTATCTCTCTGACTATTACTAAGCTTTGCTGTTATTTTAGTTATTCAACATTAATATGACATTTTTCATTTTCAAAATTGCATATAATAACAAATCCCCAACCGTAAATGATGCAGTTAACCGCTTGCTGACACGGTTGCTGAAATAATTGTGCAAACAATATCTTGTAATGCTATGTATAACATTCAAATAATTTTGAATTGTATAACATTCAAATAATTTTGAATTGTTGGGTGGGAAGATGATTGATTTAATATAATGAAATAAATGGCAATACATGTATGTGACATGTGCTTTGTTCATGCAGAGATAAGAACCAAAGAAAATAAATTTATATATGTTGATAGTTCTAAAATAAAACATATACATAAGAATAAAGATTACAAATATTTTCCCCAAATTAATATGGGAAAACATACATATATAAACGTACATAGATCCAAAAGCCTCAATATTTTAAAAACAACATATATGTTAAATTCACTAACATAATTTTTGGTGTTTTGATAGTAAAATGGATGGCCTTTTAGCTGTTTCAAAAATTAGACAAAACAAAATTAATATAACAAAAATAAATCATATAAATTGAAAGACCATGAAATTAGTGAGTATTGCCGTAAGAAATTTAGTGACTATGATTGATGTGGTTAGTATTTTATGAAGGAATATTGTTATTGTTAATAAACTAATGTTCTAGGCGTAAGTTCATATAAAAGTTTTTGAGTTTTTTTTCCATTTTTTTTTATAAAATGATTTCAGCAATTACAATTGTTAAAATTTAAATTGTTAGAAAATACAATCCGGGAACTTGAGCACCCTAATACAATTTTAGTGTGTTTTTTTCAAAAAAAATATTTGATTTTAATGTTGATTAATGTTACAAAAAAAACTATAATAATATATTGTTATTATATTTTTTATTTTATAATATTATTTTATTATTTTCTAAATACAATCGTGTCTTATATTTATTGCAGTATCAAGTGATTTTGTGTGTCAACTAGCATATTTGTCCAACATAAACATAAGATATATACATGTGTCTATTAGGAACAGTTTATGGCCGTGCCAATAGAATGAGTATAGGCACTGACTATTAGTTTATGATACATAAAATCAATTCCATCCAATTCTATCGTTTTACAGAAGTGCAAGTCAGTATAAATAAATAAAATGTTAAATAAGTACACATACTTCTACATATTCCTCGACATTATCAAATCTAACAAGTACAAACTACAAATCCATAATTTATAGTCTTATAATACAAAAATCCCTCCATAATACGAATTACAGAGATGAAGAAACAACTAAACATGTCTTCATCATTCTTCTTAGGCTTACCATACTTTTGTTGGATAAGAATAAAAAGAGGGGTGTTACAAAGATTGTAAATATTGGAGACATTGTAATTAAGAGCAATACTTTTGTTAGATAAGTGTGGCCATAAAATATAAGAATATGGTGGTTTTGGGGAGAGTAGTCATCTATTCTCTATAAATTTTTATTAAGGGGGACACAGACGGAGGCTATGGAACAAAATATCGAAAAGCATGTTGTTGAGGCCATGATCAACCCACAAGCAGTTCTTGATTATTGTTTTAGTTCCGATGAGTCTGGGAAGATTAAAGGGATTCGAGATATTCAGATGAAGGCTAAGCAACATTTATCAAGTCTTGTGTGGATTCTTCGGCCAATGATGATACTCCTGCCTTTTTCTTCTGCTCAATTCAAGCTAACTGACGAAGCCTTCAAAATTACCATTCAACCAATAAATAAGAAAACTTAAATTCCTAGATAAATATTTAGACCCAAATGATACTTGAAGGCTATAAGTTCTAATAAATCAATTTAATGGTAACCGGGTAATTATATAAAACTTTATTTTTATAACTTGTGGCCAATCTTAATATAAACTGCTAGGCATAATAGTAAAGTATAAGCACATCTTAACTAGTGGCCATTCCAGAAATTTGAAAATGAGGTACAAATTGCACAAATCAAATTATCAAATTATCAACACCCGTCTCAACAAACAAGAGCTTGATACTAGGATTAAGAATGGTGGGAAAAGCAAGTGGTGAGGTCATGGGGGTTGTTATATTTTTGACGAGATTTGTTGATGTTTTCGAGATAAGTAAAAATGGTAATATAGGATCAAGAACTCAGAACAAAGAACAGATGATAGAGGGATTGATAATATAAGTTTAGTCTTTTAGATAATAGGGTTGGGCTTAAATTAAATGTTTAGATAATTTGGTTGGGCTCGAATTGGTTAGGTTGGACCGACAAGGTTGATTTTTATTTTGATATTTTATTTGTCAAAGAGTTGCTCGGTTGGGCTCGAACTCGGCTCGACTCGTATTTGTTGCGAACAACCTCAAGTTCGGCCCGTTAGTAAATGAATTCGAGTTCGAACACGCTTTTTTATTCAAGAAAGAAGCTCGACACAGTTCGATTCATCAGAAAAAATATAAACTCGACTCATTTATGTCAAAAATCAGCTCGACTCAGGTCGGGTATGTATAGCCCTATGACTAGCTAGGATCCAGTCGATAATGAAATATAGTATTTGAAGGTGTTTTATAACTTGCAGGATTTTCATGGTAGCTCATGAAGGAGTAAATCGGGGTTGACAATATGATCTAGGGTCCAACATGTACCTAGGGCTACCAGAATGGAATTATTGTACTGGCATGATATCGTTACCAAAGATAGCTCACAAAAGGAGCTAATGGAGGGGCCTCCTCATAGTTTGTGAGGTAGTTTTCCGAATGCAATCTATCACCTGTTTATGTTTTCGGCACTATGCCATAAATGCTCGTATGCGATGTTTTTTTTTGAGTTTGCAAGAAAAGCATTGCAATAAATATAAGATTTTGGCTTATCTACAACCATGAGAAAATATAGTTGCATTACATTTCAGCTGACATTGCCTATAAATAATGGTGTTGCAGAATTTGTGGTGTTGCATTAGCCATCTGCCAAAGTAATATGTTGCCATGTGGAAGAGGGTCCCACGCGTGGGACCCACACTGCTGACATGCCAGCTGTCGTGGGAATATAGGTTACACCTGTGGTACCTACGCTGCTTATGTGGCATCTTACATCGAAGAAGTGGGGCCAGATGCAATGCAACACACTGCTGATATGGCAACCCACGTGATAGGTGGGCCCACATGTGGGACCAACAATACTGACGTGTCTGCTGACATAGCAGGTGTTGTGACGTGCTGGCTGAAAGGAATATGTCCTAAGTCCAATCGTGTATTAGGATTTAGGAATAACTTTTATGTAATCTGTTTTGATTTCATTGATATTAATAAAGACTTGTTTTGTTTTTATTACGGGCTTTATCTATTTAAGTGTTTAAATAAGATATACCATAGTTTAGAGTAAAGCTTTTTATGGATTATGATGAGATCATAATAGTGAGACCTAAAAAGATGATAACTCTAAACTTAAATAGTTCCTGGTCGTAGGATTACTAACTGGTAATTAATAATCCGCAGAGATCGGTACATACTATGCTTGCTTCATTATGAAGGATGTCTGTTCTCATAGACATTTGTGTGGTGACACTATATCTAGTATGTAGGTGCTTATTATAGAATAAGTTCACTGAACATGACTCGCACAGCTGAACAACTGATGGAGTTCACTCACGTGTTAGCAGTTGTTCACTTAGTGATAGTTGTACAAGTATCCTTAGACTTGAGGTCATCATAGTCATATTGTGTACACTGAACTATGCTTTGGTTTAATTCTTAGTCTCCAGGGATAGGTTCTTGATATTCTAAGCAGTGAATTCATATTATCCGGATAGTCGCGATATGTTGAGAAGCATCACTCACGATGTAGAATAAATATGATTAATTAATTAATCATATTTAATAAATTAGAGAATTCTAATAAATAATGATAAAATAGTTTTATTATTATTTATTTCTACTACCGGCTTAATATTGAACCTACAAGGTCACACCATAAAAAGAGAATGATTTAATGGTGGAGGAATTAATTAATAATGGCTAAATAATTATTTATTTGTGAAATAAATAATTATTTGGCAAATTTAATAATTGATTAAATGAGATTTAATTGATTATAAATTAATTAAGAAAAGTTCTTAATATTATTAATTAAAGGATTTAATTTTTGGAAATTAAATCAAGAGAGAGAATTATTTCTAAAGTGTTTAGAAAAAGGATTAATGATTAAAAGGTGTTTTAATTATTAATGAGAATAATAAATGGGATAATAATAATAATATTTATGGGAAAATTTCAGCTGAAAATTTTGCCTATAAATACACTATTATAGACCCTAATTTTATTCTAACCCGAAAACCCAAAAAGTTTGAAAAACCCAATTCTCTCCACCTTCTTCCTCCTCCTTAACATCGTTTTCTTGGTGGATACCGGTGGAGTGCTTCACACTTGAGGAACAACTGCTAAGGATCTCTGATCGTTGTCTCCGAATTATTTTAAAAGGTTAGATTCGATCCCTCAAATTTTTATTCACGATTTATATGCTTTTATTTGGATTTTGTATGTGTAAAAGTGTTTTGCCACACCCCGCTGCGTTTAAAAATCCAACAATGGTATCAGAGCATAGGTTGTATGCATATAGATCTGTGGTAAAAATTTCAGAATTTTATGTATTTGTATGAATTAATTATGATTTTTACAAGTTATATCATAGACTAATTTCGTCTGATGAGAAATCATTTCTCAGAATAATTTTGAATGTTGATCTGGGTTCTACAAGTGTTGTAGATCGTCTGGGTATTTTTTTCATAATTTTAGGATGTATAGATTTTTTATTATGAATTTTTGAAGTTCTTGTAATTAAAATTCGTAATTAAATAATCATATATATATAATTTGTAAGTATATATATATTGCATCTGCATATGTCTGTGCCGTATGCTCTCTGTTCTGCACGGAAGCACAAGAGATGACAGGTCAGAGTTGTCAGGCACGGCAACCAAAGCAACGGCGGCTGCAAGAAAAAAAAAATAGGGGTGTAACGCATTCTGGGAATGCGTTACAGACCTGTGACGCATTCACCGAATGCGTTACACCCTTAAATGGCTTAAAAGGTGTGTAACACATCACCGGAATGCGTTGCAGGGCGTGTAACGCATTCCTGTAATGCGTTACAGCCCGTCTGTTGATTTTAAAATTGATTTTATGGGAGTTTCGTAACTCCGTTTTGGGCGTACAATATACCGTTGGATTCGTTTTTTCGAGACGGATCTAATGGTGTGATCAATTTTAGTTTATATAAAAGTTTTGAACTGTTTATATTTCCATAAAGTGTTTTAAAGCTGTTTTTGACTATTTTTAATTGCTTTTAAATGCTTCATGTGATACATAGAGATGTATAATGCTTAGACTAATGTGCTAGATGATGTAACATACCTACCTTGATGTTTATTCATGTTGATATATGTGATATATGCTTAGTTTATCATGCGATGATAGATTTAGGTGAACTTAAATGAACATAAGGCGTTTGTTAGACAACCTAGTATAGTGAAATTGTTTCATAACCTTAAGAATAATATTATGAATACAATCATGAGATTCTTGTATTTTTGAAACACGTAATTGAATATGAATTTTCGATATGAGAGAAAGGATGATTCTGTCAACAACAGATTTCTATCTGTAAGAAAGGGTTATTAAGTGACGCCTCTTGACAATGCTCCACCCGATCTGGGAATCATCTGATTATTGATTATTGATTTGAAATATTTAATTTAAAAGGAAGAATCTCTTTATAATAGGATTATGATTGTAACGTAATATAATCCCTCTAAAATTAAATAATATCAAGTAGTAATTGGCCAATGATACAACGGGCTTGTGTCGGTCATAGCCTTCCAACATGATAGAAAAGTAGTTCTTATTTTGAATCATTGTCGGTTCGTGCTACAACCGAGGGCTTTGATTTTGAAATAAGAAATACTTATCTATTATATAGAGATGTGTACATTGAATAAGAATCTAAAGGTCGGTACGTGCTACAGCCGTGGGCCTTTGAGGACTAATTCAACTGTACGAAATGTTGGGTTAGACTTGACATAGAATATTGAGTTTGTCGTGCTACAGCCGAGACTCAATTATTCAAGAGGCTAAAGTTTGATTAGGGAATAACATGAGATGTAATTGACAAGAGTTGTCTGCCTATTGAACATTGCATGGCGGTTCGTGCTACAGCCGAGGTTGTGTAATGGAATGTAGGATCCCTATTCTCACTACCATTATGAATGCTTAATTTTTCACGTAGGGGGTTGAATAAATTAAGAAAACTAGTGGGAGCCACTTATGAATAAAGACCCGATTCATATAGTATTTTGAAATGAAATCGAATATTTGCTAAGTGTTGTTATGTGTTTATCATTTACAGATTTACTTTGTACGTTATGTCTTCTGCACTATCACTCAGGAGCATACTGGATGCTCACAAATTGACTGGTCCTAATTATGCTGACTGGCTTCGAAACTTGAGAATTATTCTCAGGATTGAGAAGCTGGAATACGTGATTGACTCACCTAAGCCTACTGAACCTGCTAGTGATGCACATAATGATGAACATATTATGTATCGTAAGTGGATTGCAAATGTTGCTCAATGCATCATGCTAGCTTCCATGAACATTGAGCTACAGAAGCAACATGAGCATATGGATGCTCACACTATCCTCATGCATCTACAAGAGTTGTATGATATGGCAGGGAGGACAGCTCGATATGAGATATCGAAGGAGCTATTCGGTTGTAGGATGTCTGAGGGATCATCTGTGAATGACCATGTACTTAAGATGATCAATTTGATTGAACGTCTTGGACAACTTGGTTTTGCCATGGATGGGGAGCTGAGCCAAGACTTGGTCTTGCAATCGCTTCCGAGTTCGTTCTCGCAGTTTGTTGTGAACTTTCACATGAATAAGTTGGATGTCAGCCTGCCTGAACTCCACAACATGTTGAAGACTGCGGAATCGAATTTCCCCCCTAAGAAGAGTTCTGTTCTTCTAATTGGTGAAGGTTCCAATCCTAAGAAAAGGAAGAGGAACTCTTCCAAGAAGAAGAAAGTAGGTGAGAAAACGCCGGTTCCACCAAAAGCTGAAGACCCCAAGAGCAAAGTTGTTTGCTTTCACTGTAACAAGGTGGGGGCACTGGAAGAGGAACTGCAAGGTTTACCTTGCAGAATTGAAGAAGAAGGGTAGTGAGATTACCGCTTCTGATTCAGGTATGTTCATGATAGAAGTGAATATGTCATTTCTACTTGGGTATTAGATACCGCCTGTGGTTGTCATATCTGCAATTGTTGCAGGGACCAAGGAGAAGTAGGACTCTTGAGGAAGAGGAGGTGATTCTACTAATGGAAATGGAGCAAGAGTTGTTGCTGAAGATGTAGAATCATTTCATTTACATAGGCCTACAGGCAAGACTATTGTTTGAAATAATTGTTATTTTGTTCCCTCGATTGTGAGAAATATTATTTCTATTCCCATGTTAGACTTGGATGGATTTTCATTTATTATTGAGAATAATGAATGTTCTATTCTTAGAGATAATATTCTTTATGGACGTGGTGCTTTAAATAATGGTCTGTATATATATGACATAATTTACTTCAGATTGAACAAACTAATAAAAGAAAAGGGATGATGAAAATCTCACTTTGTTATGGCACTGCAGTCTCCATTTAGTGGACATGGAGAGAGGGCTGCAGATTTGCTAGGAATGGTACACACAGATGTATGTGGACCAATGTCTACGCAAGCCATGGGTGGATTTTTATACTTCATTACTTATATAGATGATAGATCTGGATTCAGATATGTGTTTGATGAAACACAAGTCTGAGGCCTTTGAAAAGTTCAAAGAATATAAGTATGAAGTGGAGAAACAAACCAAACATAGTATTATAATTCTTCGATCAGATCGAGGCGGGGAATACTTTAATGGAGTGTTTCTGGATTATCTCAAAGTAAATGGTATAGTATCCCAGTGGACGCCTCCAGATTGGTATCTGAAAGGAGAAATCGAACTTTGTTAGACATAGTTCGGTCCATGATGAGCTATGCAAATCTTCCAGTATTCCTATGAGGTTATGCATTGGAAACCTCGGCATATTTACTGAATAAGGTGCCTTCCAAATCTGTTCCTCAAACTCCGTATGAGATATGGAAAGAAAGGAAACCGAGTCTTAAACACGTTAAGATTTGGGGATGTCCAGCTTATGTCAAGTAAGTTGACCCAGATAAGCTGGAATATCGATCCGTAAAATGTAGTTTTGTGGGATATCCTAAAGAGACTTTAGGGTATTACTTTTACACCGATCATCGGGTGTTTGTCTCCAGACATGCTACCTTCTTGGAAAAGGAGTTTATCCTTGAAGGAAACAGTGGGAGCAAAATTGAACTTGATGAAGTTCAAGAAGCATAAACTGCTACGGATCAAGTGGAAACACATGTTCTGACTGAACAACCTTTTGTGGAATAGCCCATTCATAGATCAGGGAGAGTGTCTCGCCAACCTGAGAGGTAATATGGCCTTGTCATTGAGAATGACAATGAGTTGTCGATCATTGATGATGACGACCCTGTGACCTATAATGAGGCTATGAGTAGTGTTGACTCAGAGAAATGGCATAGTGCCATGAAATCCAGAATAGAATCTATGTATACGGTATACAAAAGATAGATTATAGCAGATGGCTAGGTGGAGACCTTTAAGGCCAGGCTTTTGGGAAAAGGATTCAAACAAAGGCAATGGATTGACTTTGATGAAACCTTTTACCTGTAGCCCTGTTAAAATCAGTTCGGATTTTGCTTGTGAATGCTGCTTACTACGACTATGTGATCTGGAAAATAGCCAGATGGTTTTCTTTCCAAGGGAAATGAAAACCTAGTGTGTAAGCTGCTGCAAACCATATATGGTTTAAAGCAAGCTTCTTGAAAGATGGAACATTCGTTTTGATGAGACAATCAAAGAGTTTGATTTTATCAAAAAACGTAGATGAACCATGCGTCTACAAAAGGGTTAGTAGGAGCGCGGTAACATTTCTTGTATTGTATTGAATTAGAGTTGACACACATAACAATATAGCAGACCCACTCACAAAGCTACTTTATGAAAGTCACTTTGATCGTCAAGATGGGTATTAGATACCAGAGTGATTGGCTTTAGTACAAGTGGGAGATTGAAAGGAATATGTCCTAAGTCCAATCGTGTATTAGGATTTAGGAATAACTTTTATGTAATCTGTTTTGATTTCATTGATATTAATAAAGACTTGTTTTGTTTTTATTACGGGCTTTATCTATTTAAGTGTTTAAATAAGATATACCATAGTTTAGAGTAAAGCTTTTTATGGATTATGATGAGATCATAATAGTGAGACCTAAAAAGATGATAACTCTAAACTTAAATAGTTCCTGGTCGTAGGATTACTAACTGGTAATTAATAATCCGCAGAGATCGGTACATACTATGCTTGCTTCATTATGAAGGATGTCTGTTCTCATAGACATTTGTGTGGTGACACTATAGCTAGTATGTAGGTGCTTATTATAGAATAAGTTCACTGAACATGACTCGCACAGCTGAACAACTGATGGAGTTCACTCACGTGTCAGCAGTTATTCACTTAGTGATAGTTGTACAAGTATCCTTAGACTTGAGGTCATTATAGTCATCTTGTGTACACTGAACTATGCTTTAGTTTAGTTCTTAGTCTCCAGGGACAATTATTAGGGCTCTTCTGGGTATAGGAATTTGTACACGAAAAGAAAAGGGCTCTCCAGGGTCACACCATAAAAAGAGAATGATTTAATGGTGGAGGAATTAATTAATAATGGCTAAATAATTATTTATTTGTGAAATAAATAATTATTTGGCAAATTTAATAATTGATTAAATGAGATTTAATTGATTATAAATTAATTAAGAAAAGTTCTTAATATTATTAATTAAAGGATTTAATTTTTGGAAATTAAATCAAGATAGAGAATTATATCTAAAGTATTTAGAAAAAGGATTAATGATTAAAAGGTGTTTTAATTATTAATGAGAATAATAAATGGGATAATAATAATAATATTTATGGGAAAATTTCAGCTAAAAATTTTGCCTATAAATACACTATTATAGACCCTAATTTTATTCTAACCCGAAAACCCAAAAAGTTTGAAAAACCCAATTCTCTCCACCTTCTTCCTCCTCCTTAACATCGTTTTCTTGGTGGATACCGGTGGAGTGCTTCACACTTGAGGAGCAACTGCTAAGGATCTCTGATCGTTGTCTCCGAATTATTTTAAAAGGTAAGATTCGATCCCTCAAATTTTTATTCACGATTTATATGCTTTTATTTGGATTTTGTATGTGTAAAAGTGTTTTGCCACGCCCCGCTGCGTTTAAAAATCCAACAATGGCGTGGCACAAAAGCGTTGCATTTGAATGGTTGCTGTTGTATTTGACCTTGCAGGGTTGCATTTACTAGTATCCATGTACTAACTTTGTTCAAATTGTGATTTTAATTTTACAATTACATTTTTTACGATCTAACTTGAGATGTTAATTATTAATGAATTTAGTGATATGAAATTTTTTTAAAAAAATTATGTACTTATTTGTTAGGATTTTGGTTTAAGGTTTAGAATTTGGGGTTTAGCATTTAGGGTTTGGGGTTTGAGGTTTTGACGTTTGGGGTGCTTTTAATTTTTAAATTTTATTAATGATTTTGATGATCCAATCGTACAGATATTAAAATTTTAAGGATTTTAGTTATATTGAAATATTCATTAAAATTTTATATCTATATGGTTCCATTTTGTCAAATACACAGTTCCAATAACAAGTAACACGTGTTGTCCCCAATGGTGATTTAAATTTATTTTCGGCAATCCAGCCGTAGGATATTAATATCTGACGAATTTAGGCATGTGAAATATTATTCTATAAAAATTCTTATTTATATAGTATAATTATAATTTCGTCAAAGGTCAATCCAATAACGTATGTCTCGATATTGTCATTATTTTTTTAAACTCTTTTCCGACGAGCCAATGGTACGAATGTTGATATCAAATGATTATCAGTGATGTGATTTTTTTAAAATTAATTTATATTTGTAAAAAGTGTAATTTAAATTAACTCAAGTTTACATATTGAAAATATGTATAATGATATTTAAATGTTATATATTTTCACTTTAAATTTCGATATGTAATATATCTAAAGTTATATCAATTTTTGTATTTCACATATATTTTTTAATGCCCTTAATATTTCAAAGTTATAAACTAATTAAGATTAAAAAAGAAATTTATAATAATTTACCAAAAATTTAAGATACACAGAACTAGCACAAGGTGAAATTTGTGAAATTTGTGAGCGGTTAGTCTTTCCCCCTTAACGAAAATTAGACTCAAAATTAAGTTCACTCTCAAAATTCATCTCAGTCTCAGACATCATAATTCTCAGTCACGATTCTTCGATTAAGTACTCAACCATCTTCGATCTCAACCATCTTCGATTAAGTTTGGGGCATAAACTCGATTCTTCGATTCAGTACTCTTAATCTGGAAAGCCATCTTCGATTCAGTTTTGGGCTTTGGTATATTCAATTCGAACATGTTTGCTTATTATGGTTTTATTTAATGAAATATGTTTGTTTAGGACTTTCTTATTTTGATTTAGGATTTTATTTTTAGATGTTGATTTTTAATTTTCCAGTGGTGATTTTATGTTTTAGATGGTGATTTTTGGTTTAACGGTGGTGATTTGATATTTTACGGTGGTGATTTTCTGGTTGTCATCGGAGGTGGTGGTGGTCGGAAAAGGGGGTTGCCGGAGGTGGTGTTGGTTGGTGCTTGAATTAGAATGAAGACGGCCAAATATTAAATGAATGGTGAGATATTAATATAAGGCATACAAATGAATGGCTAGGATTAATTCTCATATCCCACAATAATAAAGGTTCTCATTTGAGCGCGACCTTATATATTGTGACGCCCCTATATCCACCATTTTGTAGATTCAGGTCGCTACGATATCAAGCTTCACACACCTGTATTATTATTAAAAACCATAGCCAAATATATCATTTATTGTGGACACCACTGCACAGATCTCAGGACCGAGTCTCTCTCACAACCTGTTTATTACATAAGCCATAGAAACCTAATACAAGTATGGCTAACAACTTAACTTTATTACGTATTACAGTAATTATATAGCAGTATTTTAGATGCTGTCACACAAACATGTCCCTTTTCCTTCCTTTTCCTTGACTGATCAGATGGTCTGCCAACCTCATTCTTTAATATTTTGGAGAAATACAAGACTAACAAGAGTGAGCAATCGAATGCTTAACACATATGAATATTTAATTAAAATAATAGAAATAGGTGCCAAAAGCAACAATATTTTAAATACTAAAAGGAATACTCCACAACACATTACAAACATCACAAATAAGCTCTTATATGGCACGATGCCACATGATTCAAGATTAACTGATCATTTTTCCATCCTCGGTACATCAATGATGCGATCAACTATCACAGTGTACCGTCCTTCTACGAATCTTACCCTCACCCGATCATGGCTCGATGTAAGAACGCCTAGCACATACTTGCTAGAATAAAAGAAGGGTTAACGTCTTAACCCTCGGCTGCACTTGAGCCGAATAACATGTCCACACATCGGACTTGTCACCATAAATACCATGGTTTAAATTCCACGTTGACCTGTATAGATAGACACATCCCAATTCATTTCTCAATTCACGTCACATCACAATGATTCAAAATCACATCACATATTCTGGTTCGAATAATAAACCAGTCTCTTGTTTAGTAAGGATATTATTTTAACATCGATATGAACGATATATCGATAAACTCCAAGCACATGGATTATCCAGAATTATGAGAATAATCATGTCAAAAAAAATATCCATTCTTTCCGATGATAAATAGATTCGAAGGTGTTTGTGCAAGAATTAAAAGAAAGAATAAATGATCGATTTATCAATCATGCATTTTGGAAGGGTTCAATGAATTGATAAAAGTAGATTTTATAAAGAAATTAAAAAATCGATCCGACTGATGAATCGATGTAAATTCAAGGATGATATAAACGAACATAGAAATTTATATTTGTCAGAAAGGGACTATGGTAACTGTCATGAATGATAGGAGCAGTCAGGAACATAAATATAAGTTATTATTTTGTTATATTTATGAGATTCAACAAGTGGTCTATATTAGGAAATTTCATCAAAAGGAAATAATCGCCAAAAAGTTCTCCAAATTTTAAATCCGTAATATTCACCATCAGTAAGAAATGTATATATAAGTCATAAATAGGAAGGGAGCAGAGAAAACTTGTCTTGTCTCCGATAATAGCGCCCTAGCAGTGAAAATTCACCTTTACGGGTTAAATAATTCCACTTCGGGTATTTTTTAAAATAATAAATCACACCAAAACATTTTAGTATAAATATTTCAAAATACATCCTCTTATAGACCTTAAATAGTGTTTTTATATTTATCGATCGCTTAAACTTCTAATTTCTTGGGTGCTAATTCTAGTAACTCATCTCAAATCAAATTTATTAAATATCGAAAGAATTATTTAGCCTTAGAAAATAACTCGATTAGTTATTTAAATAATATAAGGATATTCTTGTTCCCAATCTATATCTAAAAAAAATATTTCTCTTTTAAGTGAAGAAAATATCCCAAATTACAAAATATTAACTATTTACAAATAAAATTTCTGATTAAGTATGATACTTCTCAGTACACCTAAATTATTACTACAACGATCCTAGGTCAATTAATTTTGTCTCACTATAATTATTAACTAAATCCCCCACTTACAAAATAATATTAGTTGTCGAAATAAAATTCCAAATTAAAGTCGAGAGACAATCTTGATTTAACCCTTTAATTACTTATCTTCAATAATTGCTTAAAGAATTTAATATTTCTAATGAGTTCCAATAGTTCGGCTTATTCAGTTATATACGATTCAAACTTACATCCCATTAATATTTTTATTTTTAGTAATTTAGTCTCTTGTACCAAATATTATTAAATTAATAAGCCGATCACAGTCTAATATCCCTCACAGTTATCATTAAAATCCTTTTTAATTTTAATTTGCAATTATTACTCATCACAATATTCCTCAATCTATTTTCATTTTAATTTATTTATTACTATCTCCTTATTTTATTATTTATTTTTCACAATTTTCCAACTATTATTATTATTTGATCCCTTTTTATAACAATTATTTAATGCAATGGCAAAGGACTGTTCGGCCCCTATATTCTTCCTTCTGCTTCACCCCTCCACCCAACTGCATCCATGGCGGCACCAACGGTGGTTGGCGTACGGTCGTCGTCTGGAAAATTTTCCGGCGAGTTCCAAACGCAGATATTTTTTACCCTTATTTTCTCCCCTTTTTCCGATCTATAGTTCTACCCAATTAGTTATTCGAAACTCGATCTCGAACTCCATATCCGGTCAAACTCCGACCACTCCATTTCTCTCTCTCTGCCTAATCGATCAATGCCACCACCATTGACGAGGGTGGTTTCGCCGTTTTCCCGCCACACATGCTCAAACACACACAAAAACATAAGACATGCACGCACACTCAAACACTCTCACACACACACACACAACATAGCACATACACAAACACCTCCTCAATCACATAACCACCCACCTCCTTCTCCTCTTCCACTTCTCGGCGTCAATCGCCGCTGCCTCCACCGCCATCGCGGTGGTTCCCGATTTTCCGGCCTCTCGAACACTTATCGTCACTCCACATCCACCCACTTTAATTCCAACAACACAAAACCACCACTTCTTCAATTAATTTACTAAAATCAAAACAATAACCAATTTCACCCTTAACCCGAATTCTAATTTAATTGATTATCGGTAAGGCCCAATTTCTTCAATTTGGACCCTAATAGCCCAAAATAATTTTTATTCACTAATTAATATATTAATTAGCTTCCAAAAATATCACACTCTAATTACTACATAATAATATTACTAAAATCACATACTCATTCTTTATTCATTCATTTATGAAGCCACACAAAATGCTAGTTGCTTAATTAAAATTTCAAGGCAAATCATATGCTTCTACTAATTAAAAAAAATCATGGGTAAGGAATGATTACCTTAATTATAATCTTTTAGTTAGAGTTGAGTAGAATTTTAATCTTCTTAAACTAAAATTCTCCTTGAATCACCCAAACTCATCTTGATCTTCCTCAAACCACAAATTATGATCTCCGACCTAGCAAATTTTTGGGACTAAAAATATTTGGGGGAAAATTTAGGGATTTAGAAAGAGGTGATCATTTTAGTAAAGTAAGATTTATTTTATAGACTCAATTAACTAAGGTTAGCGTACTAACCTAAATTGTAACTAGAGTATACTCTACCATATTCTAGAATTCTCCACCATATTCTAGAATTATCTAGACTTATTATTGCTAGGATTTGTTTTCTAAATATTCATAAAATTAAAAATATAATAAGAGAACCCACTAGTCACTCTTTTTCAAAAATAATATTTGCATCATCAAATAATTTGGAGAGTAATATGTGTTTACTTAATAAAAATAATTTAATAACAACCTTAACCAGTTTTGGAAAAGATGAAAATAAAATAAAAATAAATGATATCAATAAAATGAAAATAAATATTATAAGCGTCTAAAATCCACCTTTTGTTTCCCTATAAAAATATAATTTAGTATGCGACACAAATATTTATATAAAAGTCTTGACCGAGAGAAAATTCCAAAAATATTTTATTATTATTCTCAATGAATATTTACACTGGAAATATCTATAATTACAAATGTAACATTCACTTTATAATTTAAATGGTCAGCAAAAGTTAATATGAAGAAAAACCCTAAAAATGTTACGTTTTTGAGAATCAAACGTACGAACGAAGGCTTTATCGAACTCCGATTCGGATGTGCTACATATTAAAACGAATCTCTTGAAAAATCCTTTCCGAATCCACCATCTTTTTTGAGCAAGAATCAAGGTATTTTTTCTTATTTAATTATTTTATTTCAAATTTATTAAAGATTAAATTATGAAAATTTATTCTTGATATTGTTGATATGATTTGATGATTCCATCGTGTAGATAATATTTTTCTGGTCAATTTGGTATATTATATGTCAAAAACCGAGTTCAATAACATGTAGAAAAGTTTGTTTGATTTTTGAGTTTGAATGTCCTTGGTCTACTTGAGTAATTCACCGGAAAAAATTATATTCTGGCCGGATTTTTGATCCGTTAAACCTGGGTACATACAACTTGCATCAATAAATAGATCGTGTTATGGGCAATCATATCATGTGACAAATAGTATGTTGAAGGCCGAAATCGATCGTTGGAATCTGGGGAAGCTCGCCGGCGGCGAATCTTCAACCTCAATTTCCGGCCAATCGATTACGTTTCTGGACAGTTCAAGAACGGCAACAAGTTCCTGGCGATGTAACGATCAATCCCAGTTATTTTTGCATGATTCTGGGCAGGTTCAGTCGCAGCCGGCGAGCTCGATGGCGGCGGCCATGGCTGCCGGTGGTGAGGGTGGAGGTGGTGGTGAAATTACATTTTCATCACCCACCTTTCACCTATTTTGCATTTTAGTCCTTTCTTTTTAAAAACATTTCAAAAATGATATTCTGTTATTTTAAAAATAATTTTTTTATTTAATTATTTTAAATTCAGAAAATTCTTTTTAATTATTTATTTACATAAAAATAAATCTGATTTATTTTATCAATTAATTTTAATTAGTTTTTAATTATTTTAATTAATTGATTAATTTAATATTAATTAATTAATTTAATATTAATTGATTAATTAATTAATTTATTTATTAATTAATTTTAATAATTAATAATTAAATTAATTATTAAATTAATATTGTACATTAATATTTCGTCGACTCTATTGTCATTAAATTATTGTTCATGATCTTTTGTACTTTTCTCAAAATTTCAACTATATTAGAAGTCAAAATCCCGCACTTGTTAAAAGCAAACAACATATTATTATATTGATTATGGCTCCCCAAAATGTGCTAAGTTTTTTTTACTGTTGGGACTGAAGTGTAGTAATAGTACTAACTATAAAATTTTGGGGCCTACACAATCGACCTAAATATCATCCCTCTGTGTCAGACCTGATCAATTCACAAGTTTCATTTACTAAAATTCGACTTTATATTTCGTTGTCAACAAGAAGAACAATAAACTAGAAGTGTGTTAAAATTTTGTAACATTCATCAATGTTCCAAAGACTATAATAAAACTAGCATGAATACCTGTGTAAAGCACGTGCCATATTATAATTCATATAATTATTTTATTTATGTATCATTAAGAGTTAATTTTTGGTACGATCACAAGTTTATATAATATTTTTTATATTATTATATGAAAATCAATAATCAAACGAAACTCTCATTTATTAACTTTGTTTACTGTCATGGAATAAAAACTAGGGTTCGTTAGTATTTAATACTAGAATTTGTGAGTTTCGAGGTTTAATGGTTGTTCTTGCTAGGGGTGCAAAGGAGCCAAACTGTTCGTGAGCTACTCGATCTCGTCTCGTAAAAACTCGAATTCGGCTCGAAAATAATCGATCCGAGCTCGAGCTTTTCTAATTTTTAACCGAGCCGAGCTCGAGCTTTAAATTATTCGGCTCGTAAGGTTCACGAGTCTTATCGAGCCTTTATTATTTTTTAAGTTTTTATTATATGTAAAAAAATTTTATATATGACTTATTTGTATCGAGTCGAACTCGAGCCGTACTTGAGTCAAACCGACCATATTTCAATTTTTTTAATATTTAGTGAATTAATTTGAGCTTTCGAGCCGAACTCGAACCTACCGAACCTTTTACGAGCCGAGCTTCGAACTTGAAATTGAAGGCTCGGTCGAGCTCGATCCCAAACTATTTTAATCGAGCTCGAGCCGAGCCGAGCTTGGCAGTATTCGGCTCGACTCGATTACACCCTTAGTTCTTGCGGTGGGGACTGGCTGTCCTCGCAAGATGCCTATGTAATTCTGTATTTTAGAGAATCAAGCCAAAACGTAGTTCTAGGTTGAGGGATGGAGCCTTACATATAAAGGTGAGTCTATGGTTAGACTGGTGTTAGGAGACCTGGTGGACAAGTCTCCAACTTAGATGGTAATTAGGACTCCCGTAAGGCGAGGAATTCTAGATCTTTCCTTGTAGGAGTTAGTGTTCATGTTGGACGTCATGTCTCTGTTTTTTCAGCCATACTAGGCCTAGTCCATGAACAACTCATGTTCGTGGACCTTGACGACCTCTGCTCGTGGGCCTCAATGACTTTTGCAGTCTTTATTGCCTTGACCAACCTGGTCTGTATTGAACTTTGGACAGGAATTGCAATCATAATTAATGTGACATTTATTATGTCTTTAGGATATATTTTCTATCCATATCATTTGCCCCCGACTTTCGGGAATACTACTTGAGTTTTCATAGAAGTTATAATGGTCTATTCGCGACTCAGGGTACTTTCGTCCCTTCACGGGTATCGGCCCTTCATGGGTATCGTCGTTTTATCGTAAAGTGTGGAGCAACGTACACGCTTATAGGGACTTATATAGTGTGAGTATATATACTTAGGGCCTTTGCACAGGCTAATTGAACAGTGTTCAACACTAAACGGTCCTAATAAGGACTAAAAAGCGAGCGTTTATCACCCCTTAACCTTCGTCAAGGTCAATTATGGAGTGAAAGCTGCTAACAGGCCCTAAGCGAGGCAAATCGGACCTAAGCGGGGCTAATCTCCATGTATAAGCTGCTAATTAGGCTTAAAATAGCCTAATTATAAGCTAAAATACACTAATTGGCCTTAATCGAGGCTAATCTGCCCTAATTGGGGCTAATGGGTATTAACCAGGACTATTTAATATGCATAAACAACTAATTATCCCTAACCCATGCTAATCAAGTGTGCGAATAACTTAACCGGCCTTAAACGGGGCTAATTATATCATACGATCCATTAATTACCCTTGATTCAGGTTAATTACTTGTAATATACATTAATCAAACCTAATTGGGTTTAAATCTCACTAATAGGCCCTAATCAAGGCTATGTTTAAAATCCAGAAAATTTCCAATTTTTTTTTTCGAATTTTTCCCAATTTTTCTAAAAATTTTCAAAAAATTTCACAGGAGGTTTACCGGAAAACCTCAAGGAGGTCCTGATCGGCTAGAGCCTCCCATGTGGAGGACTCGGCCCTTCTTGGTTGGCTGGGGGTGAGCCTCCTGTTGACCGGGAGGTGGATGTCCTGTAATTTTTTTTGCAATAGGTTCTACTCGTCCTAAAGCCCCCCAGTGTGGAGGACTCGGCTCCTCCTGCTCTTGGTCGGTCATGGAGCCACCTCCATGGTGGTCCTGGTCGGCTGGATCGTGGAGCATCTAGAAACTTTTCTGTTCTGGTTCTCGTGAACGCTTTGTACTTGTTCTAATGAATGTTTTGCTCTTGTTCTAGTGAACGTTTTGCTCTTGTTCTAGTGAACATTCTACTCTTCACGAAACTTGTTTCGTGGACGTTCTAGTGTTCACGAAACTTGTTCTCGTGGATGCTTCAACCCTTGCGAAACTTATTCTCGTGGATGTTCTAACCTTCACGAAACTGGTTCTCGTTGGACGTCTAACTTTCCACAAAATTTCAAGAGATTTTCTAGGAGGGTCACCGGGAATCCGTCAGGAGGCCCTGGACTAACATTAAAGGAGGTTCTGGGCGGCTCTAAGCCCTCCATGTGGAGGACTCAATCCTTGTACTTGGTCTGTCATGGAATCACCTCCATGATGGTTCTGGTCTGCCGAGAGGTGAACGTTCTCCGAACTATTTTGTATTTGTTCTTGTGAAGGTTCTAGGCTTGTTATGGTGAACGTTCTACTCTTTTTGGTGGTGAACGTTCGGCCTTGTTCTCATGAACGTCCTGCTCTTCACAAACCTTGCTTATCAGAACATTCTCGTAATCGGGTCGTGGCTATAGATGGCCATTGGTGTTGGATTAAGAGCTTGATCTTGCTCTAATCTTCATGATTTTTACTAATCTTGGTGATTAGTATGATTAATCACCGAATTAAGACTAATAACTTGTGTTTAACCTTCCGGGCATTTCTTATAGGACTGATACGATAAGCGAGATTCTGAGTCACTTTGTTTGTTTATTATGTCCTTTCTTCTAATCTCTTGATCATTTTCCTACCATTTTTAGGTCTTTTTCCGAGAGATACTTGCTAGCACAAACCAAGCAGAGTTATGACCTGTTGTAACAGGTACCTATTCTTCTATAAAAGAAGATGAGAATTGCTCATTTTCATTCACACTTTCATTTCAACTCCTCTCAAATTCTCTCAAGTTTTAGAAGCTCTCAACTTCTTAAGTTTTTTAAGATGTCTCAAGGCCCTAGCAAGCCCTCCATCTCGGCCAAGAAAGCCATGCAAAAGAGAACTACAATCCGATCTCTAAAAGGTATAGTTTTTGTTTCTCCCTATTCCCATAACCGTTGTTCCAATAATTTAAGAAGCATGCTTGATGCGCGGGATGATGAGTATCTGAGCATCATTCAATTTGATGCATTCAAGCATAAGAGCATGCTCGATGAAGAGGACGTCAACGAGATTCAGTCAAGTTACCTCGGACCTGATTGTGTAGAAGTTTGCAAAACCAAGTATAAATTGTATGTGTATAAGGCAGCTTTAAAATCTGGGCTAAGGTTTCCCCTGCACCCCTTTATTTGGAGACTCCTCGCTATGTTGAAGGTTCACCTGTGTCAGCTTTACCCAACGGATGGGATTTCATTATTATTTTTATCATGAGGTGCAACGACCTTGGTATTCCACTGAGTGTTTCAATGTTCTGAAGTATTTTCATGTTGAAGGCATCTCCTTCCTCCAGGCCCGACTGGGTTCTTCTACAACACAAGCCCCGTGTTCCTCACATTGTGAACACGTATTCTCTCAATGACTCTATTAACCAGTGGATAAAAGAGTTTGTGGTCTTGGAGTGGAAGTAGGGTGACTGGGGAGTTTAATTCATACGTGATTTCAGCTGTCCAGTAGATAGTGCTCACTACATCCTTCACCTCACAGATGCTGAGCTCTACGATCTTGATCTCCTTATTGATGATAATGGAAGGACCCCTTATTGGGAGTTTGTTATGGAGACGAAGCTCGTCGAGGCTGGCATTAACAACCTTTCTAGAGAGGATATTTATTTTTATTCTATCTCAAACTTGGTCAAGTTTGTTCCTATATCCATCTTTTCTTTGTTTTGTTTAAGCTGATAAGGCCCTGGATGCACTGACTGATAAGAGTGACATGATTACGGGAATGATGGCCAGGGAAGCTGCCAAGCAGGTTAATCGCATTCCCAAAGTCCCAACATTCCTTGAGTCCTCCGACTCTGGAAAGAAAAGGGTCAAGGATTCAGATGAAAATGTGAAGATCCCCTTCAAACCTTTGTGGGGCATATCCATCAATGACTTGGTGTTCAGAAGTTCGTCCCTTGTTCTTGAATGGTCCAAGAATTGCATCACTCCATAGAACTTCTTCACGTCTCATCGGGTGAAAAACTACTCGAGGCCGGCCGGGACTTTCTGTGTTGGGGACTCAGCCCTCTTGAGTCTTGATTAATCTTAGTATTTTACCTCTATTCCCTTTGGAGTTAATCTTCTTACGACTTCTCTTTTTTGTTTTCTGTGCAAGGCCAATCCCTACTTTGTTGCATCTTCTACATAAAGCATCAAGATAAGGAGTGACTACACTGCACTGCAAACCTCCATGAAAAAGAAGAAGATCTCTTCAGATAAGTGGGAGTCTAAGGCACATCAAGCAGAGGACAAAGCCGCTCTACTCGAGAAGAAGCATGCCAAGGAGATGAAAAGCATGAAGATGGAGTGGACAAAGCTTGTGAATTGTATCATGGATCCAATGAGTTTCTTTGGATGATGGATGATCATGATGATCAGATACGTCATGTGAACCTGTCTATGGGATGGAAAAGGGGCATCAAGGATGTTTATGACATGTATACAAATGTGGTTGATCCGAGCCTTTTCACTTGCCCTTGGAAAGTTACCGTGTTGGATCCACCCGGAAAGGCCTCCGGGTCCGTACTAGAGACCTCCCTCCAGCAATATCTATCTAGTTCGAGCCGCAGGGGTTCTGGTTCTAAGGGAAAAGCTTCTTCAGGAAGCCTTGGCTCCAAGGCGGCTCTCTACGGAAAGATCCGGGAGCCAGTTCCAGAGAATAACAACTCTTCCTCTGAGGCTGGTTCAAATGAAGATGGTGAAGAAGAAGAAGATGAGGACGAGGTCTCTCTCTCTCCCTCCCTCTCCACCATCCAACCCCGACTCTCACCACCAACAATACCACCTCTGCATCTGCAGCCGCGACAAAGCATCGTCGCCTCCTTGCTGCCATAACTCCCTCTTGCCGAAACTCTCCTTCTCCCCCTCTTCTTTTCCAATTTCAATCGTTGATTTTACCCGATTTATTTTTTCTCCGACAAAACTCAGATTTAAAATTACTAGTTTGATTTGATTTTTCATAGTTTTATATCATTTTTGTAATTTTATATAATATAGTATTGCTTGTTAGTCAAATAATGATGATATTTGAAATATTTGTGATTCCGGTGGTGGTGTATTGTTGTGATGAAGGCGGCGTATGGTGGTGGTGATGGGTGATGTTATTGTGGTGGTAAAAATTGTAGGTGGTAGTTGTGGAGTGTGATTTTACGGTTGATGGTGGTGATTAGTGATGATTAATGACGATGTTGTGGTGATTATGTTGGTATAATAGGTAAAATTGGTGACTGTGATCGAAATTGGTGGGATATGATAGTAATCGAATCTGGTAATCTTATGTTTTTCGGCGATGATTTTATATTTGTAAGTGTTGATTTTTAATTTTTCAGTGGTGATTTTATTTATTTGACTGGTGATGATTTTTGGTTTGACGATGGTGATTTATATTTTAAGGTGGTGATTTTCTGATTGTCGTCGGAGGTGGTGGTGGTAGAAAAGGGGTTGCCGGAGGTGGTGGTGGTTGGTGCTTGAATTAGAATGAAGACGGTCAATATTAAATGAATGGTGAAAAATTAATATAAGACATAAAAATGAGTGGATATGATTGGTTCTTATTTCTCACAATAATAAAGGTTCTCATTTGAGCGCGACCCTATATATATGATATAATATATTTCAGAGTATATAAACGAATAAGTAAATAAATTTATCTTGTTAAAATTATAATTATTAAATATTATAATATTAATAGATTAACACTACTTTTATAATGATTTCAAGCCTAGATCATTATTATAAGCCTTCAAGTTCAATTAGTCATTTACCTACCCATCTGTTAGCCCGATTACTCTATTAGCCGCACTCCCCTTAAGGATCAGACCCTATCTCTCTGACTATTACTAAGCTTTGCTGTTATTTTAGTTATTCACATTAACATGACATTTTTCATTTTCAAAAATTGCATATAATAACAAATCCCCACCGTAAATGATGCAGTTAACGGCTTGCTGACACCGTTGCTGAAATAATTGTGCAAACAATATCTTGTAATGCTATGTATAACATTCAAATAATTTTGAATTGTATAACATTCAAATAATTTTGAATTGTTGGGTGGGAAGATGATTGATTTAATATAATGAAATAAATGGCAATACATGTATGTGACATGTGCTTTGTTCATGCAGAGATAAGAACCAAAGAAAATAAATTTATATATGTTGATAGTTCTAAAAATAAACATATACATAAGAATAAAGATTACAAATATTTTCCCCAAATTAATATGGGAAAACATACATATATAAACGTACATAGATCCAAAAGCCTCAATAATTTTTGGTGTTTTCATAGTAAAATGGATGGCCTTTTAGGTGTTTCAAAAATTAGACAAAACAAAATTAATATAACAAAAATAAATCATATAAATTGAAAGACCATGAAATTAGTTAGTATTGCCGTAAGAAATTTAGTGACTATGATTGATGTGGTTAGTATTTTATGAAGGATATTGTTATTGTTAATAAACTAATGTTCTAGGCGTAAGTTCATATAAAATTTTTTGAGTTTTTTTTCCATTTTTTTTATAAAATGATTTCAGCAATTACAATTGTTAAAATTTAAATTGTTAGAAAATACAATCCGGGAACTTGAGCACCCTAATACAATTTTAGTGTGTTTTTTTTCAAAAAAAATATTTGATTTAATGTTGATTAATGTTACCAAAAAAACTATAATAAAATATTGTTATTATATTTTTTATTTTATAATTTAATTTTATTATTTTCCTAAATACATCGTGTCTTATATTTATTGCAGTATCAAGTGATTTTGTGTGTCAACTAGCATATTTGTCCAACATAAACATAAGATATATACATGTGTCTATTAGGAACAGTTTATGGCCGTGCCAATAGAATGAGTATAGGCACTGACTATTAGTTTATGATACATAAATCAATTCCATCCAATTCTCTCGTTTTACAGAAGTGCAAGTCAGTATAAATAAATAAAATATTAAATAAGTACACATACTTCTACATATTCCTCGACATTATCAAATCTAACAAGTACAAACTACAAATTCATAATTTATAGTCTTATAATACAAAAATCCCTCCATAATACGAATTACAGAGATGAAGAAACAACTAAACATGTCTTCATCATTCTTCTTAGGCTTACCATACTTTTGTTGGATAAGAATAAAAAGAGGGGTGTTACAAAGATTGTAAATATTGGAGACATTGTAATTAAGAGCAATACTTTTGTTAGATAAGTGTGGCCATAAAAATATAAGAATATGGTGGTTTTGGGAGAGTAGTCATCTCTTCTCTATAAATTTTTATTAAGGGGGACACAGAGGGAGGCTATGGAACAAAATATCGAAAAGCATGTTGTTGAGGCCATGATCAACCCACAAGCAGTTCTTGATTATTGTTTTAGTTCCGATGAGTCTGGGAAGATTAAAGGGATTCGAGATATTCAGATGAAGGCTAAGCAACATTTATCAAGTCTTGTGTGGATTCTTCGGCCAATGATGATACTCCTGCCTTTTTCTTCTGCTCAATTCAAGCTAACTGACGAAGCTTCAAAATTACCATTTAAACCAATAAATAAGAAAACTTAAATTCCTAGATAAATATTAGACCCAAATGATACTTGAAGGCTATAAGTTCTAATAAATCAATTTAATGGTAACCGGGTAATTATATAAAACTTTATTTTTGTAACTTGTGGCCAATCTTAATATAAACTGCTAGGCACAATAGTAAAGTATAAGCACATCTTAACTAGTGGCCATTCCAGAAATTTGAAATGAGGTACAAAATTGCACAAATCAAATTATCAAATAACACTATATTTTTCCCTTCAATTTTAATCGAACAAAAACTATATATTATAACATGGTTACTAATATTAAAGGCCTACAATCAATCGCCCCTGATACTAAAATAATATACTTAAAATCTTGAATGGAAACTCTAGATAAAAGTAAATTGTAAAAAATAATTTGCACACATGACCAAAATTTCAAACCACGTATAGAGCTGGGTTATTTTCTTTTATTATCAATTTTTTATTTAAAATTTAGATCTTATCCAAGACACATCATATTTCTACCAACTATACTGTAAGGATAAGTTACCATACCAGCATATAGTGCAACATCCGATCTTCTCCACTAATAAAATTTTGCTGATGTATCAAGAAACAATCCGTATAAAATAAAAGAACAATTGTGACCCTCCACCATTTTACAATAAAAATCAACTCTTATGTGTAAGGTGTATAAATATTTGGTCAATAATTACTTTTTTAAAAAAATCTTACAAACATAGTATTGCAGATAAATTGAAAACTAGGAAGATGTGGACCAATTTTACAAATTGAAATTATACCTAAGATCAATTTTTTCCTTTATCATCTAATTCACTATCTCCTTCTTCATCTTCATCTATAATGCCACATGATAAGTTTACCATCTTCAGGTGCCTAATAGTTGATGGATGACACCAAGTTAGTAATAGATGTGACTAAGGGACTACAATAATTTTGTATATATAGTGTAAGCCTGAATCTAGAACCATCTACAATGATCGCGATATATTTAAATTTGTTTTTAGTTGTTAATTTTAGAAATCTCCAGAAGTTATTAGTGAATTTAATAAAACTAATATCTAGAATTTTCTAGAGATATCTTTCAATTATGTAAATGAGTTCTAGAAGTATGTAGAGATATTATTTTTAAAATTTATTATTTGGTGTTAATTTTAGAAACTTCTCCAGAGGGAGAGGGTGTTACATGTTATTAGTAAGATGAAATGGAATTAAAGAAGAGAAGAACGTAGAGTTGTCTAGAAATATCTTTATAATATATTATTGGTGCAATAAACAGAGGTAAAAGATGCAACCTTAATTACCCCACTTTTTCAACTATCTCCCATTTTTATGGCCTTTGAATTGAAGTTAAGTTATTTTTCAATAATTTAATAGATTTCAATTTTATTGATAAATCAAATAAACTAGGAAGAAAATCATCATTATAAAAAAAGAAAGAACACTAGAAATAAACTAGAAATAAGAATGAGATGAATATGTGAAAATGATTGTCTAATTAAAGAGTTAAAAAAACAAGGTGACTCAAGTTAAATTTTTGAAAAACACATGTGTAAATGTCAATTAAATTTAAGCAATACCGTTCAACTTATATATAAATTTTATAAGGGATGATATAGATTAAAAGTTGATATGTGTTTTATAAAATAATTATTTAGAGGTTTATTTGTATTTATTAAGTAAAATAATCAATTAATTTTATTAAATAACTATATTATGACAAGAACAGCCAAACAAACTATCATAAAAATTCTAATATTTTGATTTTAATATAATAAATATGTCATTTCTCAAAGGAGGAGTACTTCAACATATCTACATATATTAAATACACATATATCAATATATATTAGGAATTTTTTCTTACTTTTTATAATCATTATTTATTAAATCGATAATTATTTTATATTTGATATTTTTATATATAATAATTATAAGAGCATTATATGAGATATTGTAATTATAATTTTTATTTTATATTTTTATTCAAATATTTTGTAAACACAATTTATCATGTTAGTTCAACTAGTTCTAATTAATGCAAGGCTGGTTTTGCTGGTAAGCGGACAATGTTATCATGTTAGTTTGGTTACTGTTAATTGATGTAAGAGGTTGGTGTAAACCAACATATTTGTCGTACATAATAATTGTTTTTTGTTAACTATAAGAGGCCTATTTGTCCTCCATGATGACTATTTGTTGCAAACTATGGACTTTGAGATTTGTTGGCCAAGAGCGGGTAATATTATACGAATTAATAACTTCTTAGCAAGCTTAACAAGGGTATCCGAACTTTAGATAACGGTTCATAACAATCTCAAATGGGCTCATAAATGAGCCTCGAAAGACGAAGGTGGGCTACCAAATGATGGATTAAGGTGAATGCAGGTGGGCCTTATAGCATGGGTTTATGAAAGGTAGAGAGTCTGATAGTTCCGGTCACACCAAAGGAGACAGATTCGACGGTATCAAGGCCGATGTGGTGAAGGGAAAGATTGATGAGAGTTTTCACACAACCTTTGTGAGATGGACAGTTTTCTAATTAATAAGTAGTCGGTGTACTCCAGTAGCATGAGGTGTTTGGTATATGCCACAAAAATAAATAGACTCGACAACTAAAAACATCATACTAATATGGAATTAAGCATGCTCAACAAGTTCAAACAAGTTTTATTGGGCCTAGTAAGAGGCAAACAAACAACCTCAAAATGAGCTCAAGAGAAGGGCCTATGCTGATTTGGTTGTTTGGCATATGGCCAGTGCACACTATTTGTGACCAAGATGTTGCATAAAGTAGATTAGAATAAAAAAGAGTCTTTAGTCCAATCCAAAATGGAATATAAAGTCTCATTGAGCTACCACAGACTAGTCGCTAGGTAGGGTTGTTCATCTACTGAGTTGTTCCTGAACAAACTCGAGCTCGTTTGACTCGGTTCGTTAAAAAACCTCGAGCTCGAACATAAAAATGTGTTCATGATGCCAAAACGAGCTTGAGCCTAGTTTTAATATGTTCGACTCAAAGTCGGCTTGAGATTGGCACGTTAATGCTTAAAAACAGCCGGATTCCTTATCCTCACACCGAGGTGAATCGGGGGAACAATCCCTCACATTCTCTTCTTTTTCAGGGTCATAGCCGAAGGCAGTTTCACAGATGCCAAAACCTGTCCATCCATCCAAAGAATCTGGGCAAAAACAATATGATGAACATCATTTTTTTTTTGCTTTGAAGAGAAAATTTAGAAAAATATAGTTAATTGTAGTTTTTAATATTAATAACTCAAAAAATGAGAAAATTCAAAAAAATTGAATAGACGATATAAGATGCGCCATATAAACGCACTCGTCTTCTTTTTTATATAAGTATAGTCTTTAAAACTATTTTTATTACTCACCCCATTTTTTAATGTTAGAGTTTGTTTAATTTTTTTTTTAAAAACAGACAACAATCTACTAGTTGGATCTTTATATATTATTATTATTATATATTATTATTATTATTATTATTATTATTATCATTATCATCATCATTCTAAATTTAATTTTATTATACACCCTATTTTTTAATGTAAGAGATGGTTTAAAACTTTTCCAAAAAAAAAAACGGTCAATAGCGGTTCTTACACGTGAGTTCAAGAGATATCTTGAAAATGCTCTTATGTTACTAGTTATAATTAAAATATTAAAGGGGTGTAATAGATTTCTTTTTCAAAAGAAAATCATAAAATATAATTTATTTCTATTTTCGCCTCTAATTCAAATATTTCTTGATTCTAACTTACCATATATATGACTTTCACTCAAAATTTCTTCTGCTCCTGATGTACTATAATGTACATATACATATTTTTCTTTATAAATTAATCATAAACACGAAATACTAAAGTTATGATCATTTCACATCTTTCTATGAGTGAATGAAAAATGTGCATTAAATTTGGTTACTCAACCAAAGTTAAATTATGCAAACTTAAATTTTTTTAATCAACTTAAATAAGAAACTGACTAAATTAATATTCAAATGACAACAATAGTTCAAATAATAAATTAAGATAATAATATTTTAGTGCATGTAATTAGTATGTGCGTATATAAACAAAATAAATAGGTAATGTATATTGATTTTTCCGAAGTGTTGAGGTTGAGAGTCATATTTAAACCTGTCCAGTTGAAATGATTCGCTCATGATACTCTATATTAGTTTATGTAAGGAATTAGGATAGGTAGTCTAGACTATAACTGTAATATCCGGGATATCGCGTGTAATTATTTTATCAATAAATGATTATTATCTGGTTATTATGTGATTTTTGGTGAATTATCTGTTGATTGATATTGATAAATAGATGTATATATGTGATTAAGTGTGAGTATGTTAATTGTAATATGTCCAGAATAAAATATAGATAATTGTGGTATTAATCTGGTAATTTTTGGAGCGTTATATGACTTTATACTAATTTACGAATTTATTAATTATTTTCTAATAATTAAAAATTATTTTATAAAGCCGGGAATCATCCAACCTCAACCATTTTTATGTTTTTACAACCCGAAATCTTTTGAAAACTCCTTCATAGCCTAATCTGGTAATTCCGGACATTTTCCGTGTTTTGACTTTTTTCGATCCGGATTACGGTTTGACCCGTATGCGTCCCGGCGTACAATTTTCGATACATAATTTATTTCGATATATCAACAAAACCTTATTCTCGAAAGACGGGATAATATTACATTATATTCGTATAAGGTGTTTTATAAAAAGCCCGGTTGGGATACTTATCCAATACGGGTATTAAATTGAGTCATTTTTATAGTTACTTAGCGGCTAAGTAACTAATTTATCGATCCAAAACGATCCAAAATGAACCAATATTCCATAAATATATATAGCCCTTTTATTATTTTATTTTATGTAAAAATCATAATCAATCAGTAACATATAAGAAATACAGAGAAAAACCCTAAAAATATTACATTTTTGAGAATCAAACGTAAGAACGAAGGCGTTATCGAAATCCGATAACATATAAGAAATACAAAGAAAAACCTTAAAACGTTACGTTTTTGAGAATCAAACGTACGAACAAAGGCGTTATCGAACTCCGATTCTTCTTCTTCTTCTTCTTCTTCTTCTTCTTCTTCTTCTTCTTCTTCTTCTTCTTCTTCTTCTTCTTCTTCTTTTCTTTCTTCTTCTTCTTCTTCTTCTTCTTCTTCTTCTTCTTCTTCTTCTTCTTCTTCTTCTTCTTCTTCTTCTTCTTCTTCTTCTAATTATATAGACTTTTAAAACACTCAACTTAGAGTGCGAGTCGAACGAACAACAAGCTGCGTCACGAGACCTTGTTGAATTGCAAAACTTAAGTGTTGAAATACATATTCCGTCGACTCTATTGTCATTAAATTATTGTTCATGATCTTTTGTACTTTTCTCAAAATTTTGGGGCCTACACAATCGACCTAAATATCATCCCTCTAGGTCGGACCTGATCAATTCACAAGTTTCATTTACTAAAATTTGACTTTATATTTCGTTGTCAACAAGAAGAACAATAAACTAGAAGTGTGTTAAAATTTTGTAACATTCATCAATGTACCAAATACTATAATAAAACTAGCATGAATACCTGTGCAAAGCACGTGCCATATTATAATTCATATAATTATTTTATTTATGTATCATTAAGAGTTAATTTTTGGTACGATCATATCTCTGTTCTTTCAGCCATACTAGGCCTAGTCCATGAACAGCTCATGTTCGTGGACCTTGACGACCTCTGCTCGTGGGCCTCAATGACTTTGGCTGTAATAACCCCAATTTTTTTGGAAATTTTTGAAACCCGGATGAATAGTAACTTTTGCTGACAATGCTGATTAATAAAAATTATCAGACCACGATATATAGGAGTACTGTTATGGAAATTCTAAGATCGTATTAGTATTCCATAAAGAAAATAAGTGTATGTAAAAGCCGTCGGATTTCGAAAATGAGCACTTTTATTTTTCCCCGAGATTTCCAACAGACATTAAGGGATTTTAGGAATTAATATTAAGATGAAGGATTTTAAATTCAAGGATTATAAAGGAGAATTAACTTAGGTATTAAAAATACCAAGAAATTTTATCAATAAAACTATTAAGGTATTTAACCAAACGATCAACGAGATTGAGTGATAACCGGACAAAGAAATAATAATGACTCTTGTAAATACCTTTGCAAGTGGCAAGGCAAGTGGATGGTTGATCAAACAAGAAACCAAGTGATAGTTAGGAAGGAATGGCTAGTTACTTATCTAGTTAACTAGGGATGATCTCATCTCACCACAAATCACCAACACATGGCAAATGATGAGATCATCTTCCACTAACTCCTTTGTTTATTATTAACCTAGCAAATATCAAGACAACCCATCATTATCCACCACATTATTCCACCAACACAAGAAAGCAAAAGCATTTCCTCCCCCATTTCCATTGCTCTCGGCCAAAACAGAACCAGCACATTAAAACTACTGTATCTCCTTCATTTCTCACTCAAATGTTGTGTTCTATAGCTCGTTGGAAAGGTATTGAGATGGCCTACAACTCTTGTTCACAAGTCTCGTCCAAATAAGCATGGTAAGACCCTCATTTTTACAGTTCTTTCAATCGGACTTTTAGAAACTTCAAAGCCTAACTTTGTGTTCTTGATTTCTTTGGAAAGATCAAGCTTATAGGAGGCTCCCTAAGGCTTCCTAGCAACTTAACACCTCCCAAGGAAGGTATAAACTTCAAACCCTAGCCTTTAATTTATTTATTAGTAAGTTTAATGGTTGGTTTTGTGAAATGAGAAGCATAGATTGTGATTATTAGTAGTTTGGTTTGATTTGGAAGTGTTTTGGTAATTGAAGCTTGATTATAGTTCATAGGTCTTGATTGTGGTTGTTTGAGTTGAAAAACTTGGAGTTTATGGACTGATGTGGTATGGTTTATGTGAAGTTTTGTTGTATTGATGGTTATGAGTTGGTTGGTGATTGATTTGGAGTTGTACAAATTTGGTAATCGCGTAAACATAGTCGTCGTAATGCCCGATTTACCTTAGACTGCTTTTGTTCTTAACATCAGGACCAGTGAATTCACTGTTAGTTTTTGACCATTGCCATGATTAGATAGTTCATGTTACAAGCTTCGTTTTGATATGTGATTCGCTTGAATCCGATGTACGGTTTAGGAGAAACGACCGTTTTAAGTAACGGCGTTTCGCGAACGGACCATTACCCCTCGTCTTACTTTGAAACCTTGGTTAAGGCCCCTAAAAGACTAATTGGATTACAAAACAATTATTTAATGTGGATTAGGAAGTTGGTAAAGTACTCGTGAAAGAATCGCCTTAAAATTCGTAATGGTTAATTTATTAAAAATGGTGGAGCCGAGGGTACTCGAGCGACTTAAGTGAATCGTTAAGCGCAGAAGCGAGCGTTAGAGTCTAGTTGGTTAAAGTATAGATTCTTAAGCGACTTTGGTTTAATTCTAACTTATATTGTTTATAGGTTACCAGGCTCGTCCCAGGCCTTTTACCACCCCCAGTCGCTCAGGCAAGTTTTCTACCCGTTATACTGTTGTTGTGATGTAAATATATGTATATGCATTATCTTGTGATAAGTGCATGATTGTTATTAGCAAATCTTGCGATATATTGGAGCATGTGATATGGTATATATGCATGTCTATTTCGTAATCTTGATATCTAACTGTTGATTCAAATGCTTAT
The DNA here is from genome assembly GCF_009905375.1 of Apium graveolens. Taxonomy (NCBI): domain Eukaryota; kingdom Viridiplantae; phylum Streptophyta; class Magnoliopsida; order Apiales; family Apiaceae; genus Apium; species Apium graveolens. The sequence goes on from NW_027420223.1 coordinate 47,654, forward strand.
AAGTTGCATAATACCTATGCTAGAGATAAGCAGTAATTGCGTATACCCTTAGTATAGGGGACCCAAAGGCGAACATTTTCTAAAACCGGGAGTCGATGTTCCCAAGTATATTATATATATATGTATATATATAGATATAGTTTTCAAAACTATTAATCGAATAAGGTTTATTCGAAAACTTTATTTTAATTAATGAATATTATTTTGAATATTCATTCGAGGACTTATGACTCCGTTTATTTTATTTAATGAATATTAATTTGAATATTCATTCGAGGACTTATGACTCCGCTTATTTTGTTAAATAATATTCTTTATTTTATTAAAGAATAATGTTTCGATAATCAAACTTATTTTTGATTATTCAAATAAAGATCGTACTTTCGTATATGTATATCTTTGGTTATTTATTATTCATTTCAAGTATGAGTTTTAAAACTTCTACTTCAATTATTTTTATAGAGATTATCCTTTATGGGAATATTATTTAAATAATAATATTCAGATATTTTCTAATATATCGGGACTGATTTATTTCATTAAATCAGCATTACTCCAAACATTCTTAAAAATGTTTTCGAGTCTTCAAAATGATTTTTAAAAGTTAGAGCGGAACCCAAAACTCATTTTTATTTAAGATCTTCCTTTCGAAGGGGATTTAAATACTCGCTCAAAACCTGAGGGATCCGGCTCAGTGGTGTATTTTACATTCACAACGAGGTTGCTATTTTGAGAAAACATCTTGATTACTTGCCCATCGTTCGGGAAGTAAGTTCATCTATTTGAGTCGGCATAAGCAACATGGGCTCAGTGGGCGTCCATGAAAGTGTAAGTGGCTCAGTAGGAGTCCATCAATGCGTAAGTGGCTGAGTGGCAGTCCAGCATAGGTCCTAATGTGGCCAGGGTGATGACCAGTGGGGAATTCGTCCATCTACTAGTAGAAAAGGTTACTTATTGGTATCTTTTCCTGATCAGCAAGATATCAGGTTTATGCCAAGGTTTTCTCCTTTCCAAATTCATTGGATATTGCAACTCTGTTTATAATTTTCATAACAGAGGTTTTCGAGGAGTGTATGAAATGTATATATATATAGGTGTATATATTATATCGGGACTTAATGAAGTATCTCGTAACTTCATTTCTTTCAAATGATATTTCAAAGATTGAATCTATTCAAGTCTTATCTTGTAGTCTCATCAGTGTGATGAACTTTTGAAACTGATTATAACTTGAACGGTGGTAGTTCAAGTAGTATTGGAAAAGATATAAGTATATTGGAGTATCTTGTAACTTCATCTTTTAAACTTATATCTAGTAAATGATTATCTTATGCATGTCAAAGATTTTCAGAAAAACGTTGAGACAAGGTTAGATATGAGATCACCTTGCAACGATATTTTTATACAATTATAAACTGGAACTCTGTGTATATTATACATGTCAGAGGATTTCAAAGATTGTGAAAAGTATATATGTATATATATACTGAATATTTTGCGACTTGGTCGCGTTAAGATAACAAACTTGGTTCATTTCTTTTTGACCAAGACTTTCATGAGTACTATGAAGATGCTCATATATTGTTAATTATTATACATATTATTTCGGTGGGCTTGTTGCTCACCCTTGCTTTCTTCTTTCATCACACAACAACAGATAGACAAGATGAACAGGATCAAGCTCCCAATTCGTGAGCGGTTAGGAAACGTTCCGCAGTTTCCTGTAGGCGTTGATGCCGTTGTAGCTGAGGTAGGAGCTACCAGTAGGCTAGGCTTTCAACTTTTGTTGTGCCAGACTTATGTATATTTATGAATTGTAATAATGGCAAAGAATATGTAAATTATTCACAAACCTTTTTTATGGTGAAATGGTTTATAAATGTGGAATAAAATGACTTGTGTTATTTTTGGTATTCATCTCTGAGACTATAACTTGTGGTGTGTGTGTATATTTGGGGTCACAGTACGCATTAGTTGGTTGACTGTTAAGATTAAGTATTGATAAGTGAAATGGAACTCGTGACAACCTGAATCCCCGACCCCGGATTTGGGGGTGTTACAGAAATGGTATCAGAGCTAAGCGTTATAAACCTCAGAGATGATATGACGTTAAAATAATAAGTTCACTAAGATAATAAGAACTTTTGCCAAGTTCATAGTCGGACTACCTAACGTAGTATTGACAGTTAGAACCCTTATGGGAACCCTTATAAATATCGTGATAGAAGCGTAGTTCGTTATCGTATATGGTAGCGGGACTCCGAACCCTGAGGTTGAGGAGCAACAACGCGATGATGTTTTATTACTTATTGGAGATCAGATTATGGATCCGATAGAGCGTCCTAACGCGGGACCGGATGATGTTCATATTGAGGATGTAGCGGTTGAGGATGTTGTCCTAGAAGGGATTGTTGCTGAGAAGAATCCCGTGGAGGATCCTGACAAGAATAAATAAAGGACCACTGAGGAATTGATGAATATGGTTAGGGCAACTACCAGAGGTAGGAGTGGGCCGATTACTACCGGAGGTTCGTTCAAGTTTGTAAAGATAGTAAACCCCTTTAACCGCGGCCTTACTCGTATGACTGAGAAGTTTGAATGGACAGAGAAATGCGAGAAAAGCTTTAAGAACTAAAGCAAAGGTTGGTGGCGGCCCCTATGTTGGCGTTGCCGGATGAAAAAGGAGATTTTGTGAATTATAGTGACGCTTCGCATAAGGAATTAGGGTGCTTCTTATACAGCACAACAAGGTAATCGCGTACGCGTCAAGACAATTAAGGAAATATAAAATTCGATATCCCCACCCATGAGCTTGGGCTCATGGTAATAGTTTTGCCCTAAAGATTGAGGCACTACTTGTATGGAGAGAAGTGCGGATTTACATAAGCCATAAGTGCTCTAGTACATTTTCCACGTAGAAAGAGCTCAACATGCGCCAGAGAATGTGGTTAGAGCTAATCAAGGATACGATTATGAGATTCTTTATCATCCAGGGAAAGCCAAAAATGGTGGCTAATGCCCTTAGTATAAAAGAGAGACTCAGATGAAATGTCTTGGAAGAGTTGATAAGAGATTTTGAGAAAATGGAAATAGAAGTGAAGGTAACCAGAAGCCGGTACCGAAAAGCTGTTTGAGATTGCAATACACCTGAATTATTGGAGAAGATCATATTGTGCCAAGAAAAAGTGATGAATAGAGGCAGAGAACCAATGATCGGAGAAGAGATTAATACCTAGAAAGATGATGAGGGATAATGAGGTATCCCTACAGATTTGGGTTCCAAATGTTCAAGAGCTTAAGGACTGGGATCTTAGATGAAAAGTCATAGTCGAGGAATAAGAGTTAGGGCAAACCCTGAATGTTATAGTCAGGGAGGACGCCATTAAGAAGAAGGAGCCCCTAATATAAATGAAGTGGAAAACAAGGATTTTAACGATATAAGTTAACCCTGATTGTGGGAGAAGGATGAAACATTTCATACTAAGGAAACAGAAAGTCGAGTAAGGAAAGGAGACCCGAGACGGTACTCCTATGAGCAATTCATGGACCTGCCTAAACATAACTAATACTTTTACCCCCAAACACCACCCTGAGGAAATAATGTGGTGTTAAATTCTTTCAGGACCTTTAAGTCGCTAAGCTCTCAGAGTTTCCAGGAACAAGCTGACCCAGTCGAGGCAAAATCCTGGCATAAAGGAAATAGAGGAATCATTGAGATTCTAAATGATTGACGAAGCACAAAAAGACTATTTTTTTGCCACTTACCTTCCTAAGAGAGAGGCCACCCGCTGGTGAAAGGCCAAGGAAGGCACAGAGCCAGAGGTTATGATAAAGTGATTAAAGTCCAGTCAATTGTTTTCGAGAAAGTAATTCCCAAGGTTATGGAGAATAGTGTAAAAGCTTTAGAGCCAGAACAAAAGCGGACGAGTATGATGAATTATGAATCTAAGTTGTAAAAGTTATCAAGATTCATTCTGAGAACAAGAATCCCAGAACGACGTGATGTTTGAAATCAATATTTATGCTGTGTTGGTTCATGAAATGATTATAAGAGAAAGGAAAATAAAGGGAGACTAAAGTGGAAAGAAATAAAAAGGCAATACAGTTTGAGGAATGATAAGGGAGTAGGGTACGAGGAAACCCTAAAGACTCGTAGCAATAGAAATAGAAAAGTATGTAATCGTCAGGATGAGGGTGATTCACAATGAGTTAAAGTTGATGGTTGAAAGCATAAGTGATACATATATTTATCCCCATAGGTTGGGAGGATGCGAGGAAACCTTAAGATAGTTCGAAGGATAAATAATGAGACGCGGATAAACCGAGGAGACAAGAAGGTAAGAAATTAGGAAAATTGGATGAAGGAAGTGACCTTCAAGAATGTGAAGTGTAAGACCGGTGGCATGATACCCAGAAAGGGAGATGCCAGGTATAAAAGATATCCCATTAAGATGACTGTTGAGATAAATAAAGAGGTAAATGACTAGTTAGAACTAAAAAGTTCACGTTGAACACAACCAATATCTTCTAGAACATCCCTGTATCATTACTAAATCAGGAAAGAAAAGCGGATAATCGTTGTTATCTTTTGGAGGCCATATTGATTGACGTCATTTTGAATAAGGATGCTATTGTGAAATTTGGTATAGACTATCGAGATGGAAGGATTAAATAAGATAATCTATCAAGGATATATGACTTGATTATCCATGGAAGGATGCATGTACCTTTTTAAAGGTGGAATTAAGGATAGTTACTCGGTAACTTAAAATGAATCCTAGGGGAATGCATAAAGGTTGACATTTTCACCCTTAATAGGGGTAGTATGAGTCTTGACAGTATGAATTGGAAAGGATTAAGGTAACAACAACCTTTAAGGATCAGTGGAGAAATTTTTCAGAAGTATATAGACAATGATTCTGGTATTAGTAAATGGTATCTTGATATGCCCTGTACCTAGGGTGTAGCTGATGAAGGATTCAAGGATAACCTTAGAGGTTTTACAAGGAAAAAATGTAATATTCAAAGTTCTCAAGAATAGAAAATTTGATAAAGGAAATGTGACGTAATTATAATAATGCCAGTTGGGGCACGTGTTGAACCATAAGAAAGTATAGATCGACCCAATAAGGGTCGAGATTGGTGAAAACAAGAAGGAACCAAGATAAGAGACGTCCTAAGTATGATCGAGGAGTCATCCTTGACAATGTTCACATCTAAAGACTAAGGCAATGACTTATGGAAAAATGGTGATCTTTTTTTCTTTTCTCACCAGGGCTTAAGAAAAGCATTTTCACATAAGCAGTGATTGAAATGAGGTAGAAAATTTAGTTGGAGGTGGTTAAAATGACATTGATTGTAAGGAAATTTTACTATCAGGAAAGGGCAAGAGATGGCCGACACTTTAAGTGTAAGAGGACAATTATAGGCGCTCTTGCCAGAGGAATACAGTGATGATGGTTAAAGCTGTGAAGGTTGTATTATGGTTTGGAAGATTGACATTCCTTCTGATGACTGTGCAATACCCACCGTAATAGTAGTTGGTAAAGGTTTAATTCGTGTAATCGCCATGAGCGGGCTATCTATCTTAGAAGGTACTATCTTGAGATAAGCCAGGACCATGTTTCAAGAAGTACTAACGAAACTTTGAGTTAAGTCTTCTATTGAAGGCAAATGGTTATATGGTATTAACCTGCTATCGTTGCTTTGATTGAAACTCTTCTGCAATTTTATCTGCTTCATGTCATGAATGTACGTCAAGATCTGGAGTGTTCTTCATGAATCATGAATGGTGATTATGTTAACTCCTTAAAAGATTTTGATACAACAAATATGGACTCGTATGATTAAATATTAAGGTTCCGAGGAAAGCGAATGACTACGGTAGGAGCGATGGACCATAGTAATGCATCAATGATTCTGCGAGTAATGAGTCGATTACAACCATAAGAGATGTATTAGAATGGATGTTGAGATTGAGTACCACTAATCGGGTTGTGGTGATGTATAAGTTATCGTTGATAGACTAATTAAGTCGATTATCTACCTATTGAATATTTATTCCTTCTTATGAATAGAGAGCCATATTACTATACGAGGAAGGTTGCAGTGCAAGCATAGAATTTTAGTAACGATGATGTCTAGAATGAAATCCCAGATTCGATTTTCGCTGTCGAGGGAGTTTCAACGGTGATTGTTTATAAGCTCGAGCGAGAGCATGGGTCCATAGGACGATGGACGGAATAGTAAATATTTAGGCACATGAATTATGCTGTTATAATACTTGATGTTGATATATATACATATATGTTTTGTTCTCCTATGATAAACTTCTATAGTTCAGAGGTAGATTCCAAGCCAGATATTTTGTGGCAGTATATTTTTACATATATACAATTCTCTTCAATTCGTTCTTTTCTCTCCTTTTCATTTCATATAAGCTGAGAAGAACAACCCTTCCAGAAGGGGAGGTATTGCCGAATGACTATCTATCTGTGTGATAGAAGCCTAGTAGGATACCATCTATTGTTTAATTGCTTGTCAAGTACTAAAGGCTGGCCACCTTCTGTACTAACTATGCAATGTAACAAGTGTTCATGATCATAGTGATCTCTCAATAAATTCTTTTACTTCTATATGAAAGACCAGCTTTTGAAGATGGAGGCAGCTAGAGATGAAGTGGTACCAAGTATGGTGGTATTTGATTCTAAACGCATTCGTGATACTAAGGTTGACGCGATTATTAAAATGTTATAGAACGCTAACGAGCAAAAGTGTAATCAGTATAAATTTGGTACGGAAGATAGTAACGATTACGAACTGGAAAAGAGTGGGTATTGAGAAGCAAAAGCTGTAGATCTAGATGAGATAATGAGAGTCTGTACACTAGACTTGAAAGAAATTTGGAATGATAACTTAACACGGATTGAAGTTTTCTTACGGTAATCGATCGTATGTCAGTATTGAGGTATCGCCTTATGAGATCCTTGAGGGAAGACAATGTCGATCTCCCTTATGTTAGGATGAAGTTGTAGAGCGCAAGATGCTCAGACCCGCAGCAGTCCAAAGGACCAAGTATATAATAGATCTAATCAGAGGATGACTAGTAGTAGCCCAAGATGGACATAAGAAGTATGTTGATTTGACACGAAAGGACAAAGAATATGAAGTAGGGACCTAGTGCTGTTATAGGTATTCCCTCGGAAAGGATGGATGTGGTTTGGAAAGAAAGGAAAGCTAAGCCCACGAATTGTTGGACCCTTTGAGGTATTAAGACGTATTGGGAAGTTAGCATATGAGCTATCCCTACCCCGGAACATGTAACAAGTTCATAACGTGTTCCATGTATCAATGTTAAGGAAGTATAATTCGGATGCCAGACAAATAGGGCCATATGAGCGCATAGGCATGCAACCAGACGTAACCTATATGGAGCAACCAGAAAGGGGTTATAGATCGAAAAGGAATAAGTGCTTAGTAGAAGGGTTATCAAACTAGGCAGAGTTTGGTGATAGAACCACAATGTGGGAAAATTTACTTGAGACTTAGAAAGTGCAATGCTAGAAAAGCATCCCCAACTGTTTTCTATCTGATTCCGGGACGGAATCCTTTTAAGGAGGGGAGACTGTAATAACCCCAATTTTTTTGGAAATTTTTGAAACCCGGATGAATAGTAACTTTTGCTGACAATGCTGATTAATAAAAATTATCAGACCACGATATATAGAAGTACTGTTATGGAAATTCTAAGATCGTATTAGTATTCCATAAAGAAAATAAGTGTATGTAAAAGCCGTCGGATTTCGAAAATGAGCACTTTTATTTTTCCCCGAGATTTCCAACAGACATTAAGGGATTTAGGAATTAATATTAAGATGAAGGATTTTAAATTCAAGGATTATAAAGGAGAATTAACTTAGGTATTAAAAAATACCAAGAAGATTTTATCAATAAAACTATTAAGGTATTTAACCAAACGATCAACGAGATTGAGTGATAACCGGACAAAGAAATAAATAATGACTCTTGTAAATACCTTTGCAAGTGGCAAGGCAAGTGGATGGTTGATCAAACAAGAAACCAAGTGATAGTTAGGAAGGAATGGCTAGTTACATATCTAGTTAACTAGGGATGATCTCATCTCACCATAAATCACCAACAAATGGCAAATGATGAGATCATCTTCCACTAACTCCTTTGTTTATTATTAACCTAGAAAATATCAAGACAACCCATCATTATCCACCACATTATTCCACTAACACAAGAAAGCAAAAGCATTTCCTCCCCCATTTCCATTGCTCTCGGCCAAAACAGAACCAGCACATTAAAACTACTGTATCGCCTTCATTTCTCACTCAAATGTTGTGTTCTATAGCTCGTTGGAAAGGTATTGAGATGGCCTACAACTCTTGTTCACAAGTCTCGTCCAAATAAGCATGATAAAACCCTCATTTTTACAGTTCTTTCAATCGGACTTTTAGAAACTTCAAAGCCTAACTTTGTGTTCTTGATTTCTTTGGAAAGATCAAGCTTATAGGAGGCTCCCTAAGGCTTCCTAGCAACTTAACACCTCCCAAGGAAGGTATAAACTTCAAACCCTAGCCTTTAATTTATTTATTAGTAAGTTTAATGTTGGTTTTGTGAAATGAGAAGCATAGATTGTGATTATTAGTAGTTTGGTTTGATTTGGAAGTGTTTTGGTAATTGAAGCTTGATTATAGTTCATAGGTCTTGATTGTGGTTGTTTGAGTTGAAAAACTTGGAGTTTATGGAATGATGTGGTATGGTTTATATGAAGTTTTGTTGTATTGATGGTTATGAGTTGGTTGGTGATTGATTTGGAGTTGTACAAATTTGGTAATCGCGTAAACATAGTCGTCGTAATGCCCGATTTACCTTAGACTGCTTTTGTTCTTAACATCAGGACCAGTGAATTCACTGTTAGTTTTGACCATTGCCATGATTAGATAGTTCATGTTACAAGCTTCGTTTTGATATATGATTCTCTTGAATCCGATGTACGGTTTAGGAGAAACGACCGTTTTAAGTAACGGCGTTTCGCGAACGGACCATTACCCCTCGTCTTACTTTGAAACCTTGGTTAAGGCCCCTAAAAGACTAATTGGATTACAAAACAATTATTTAATGTGGATTAGGAAGTTGGTAAAGTACTCGTGAAAGAATCGCCTTAAAATTCGTAATGGTTAATTTATTAAAAATGGTGGAGCCGAGGGTACTCGAGCGACTTAAGTGAATCATTAAGCGCAGAAGCGAGCGTTATAGTCTAGTTGGTTAAAGTATAGATTCTTAAGCGACTTTGGTTTAATTCTAACTTATATGTTGTTTATAGGTTACCAGGCTCGTCCCAGGCCTTTTACCACCCCCAGTCGCTCAGGCAAATTTGCTACCCGTTATAACTGTTGTTGTGATGTAAATATATGTATATGCATTATCTTGTGATAAGTGCATGATTGTTATTAGCAAATCTTGCGATATATTGGAGCATGTGATATGGTATATATGCATGTCTATTTCGTAATCTTGATATCTAACTGTTGATTCAAATGCTTATAAGTTGCATAATACCTATGCTAGAGATAAGCAGTAATTGCGTATACCCTTAGTATAGGGGACCCAAAGGCGAACATTTTCTAAAAACCGGGAGTCGATGTTCCCAAGTATATTATATATATATATGTATATATAGATATAGTTTTCAAAACTATTAATCGAATAAGGTTTATTCGAAAACTTTATTTTAATTAATGAATATTATTTTGAATATTCATTCGAGGACTTATGACTCCGTTTATTTTATTTAATGAATATTAATTTGAATATTCATTCGAGGACTTATAACTCCGCTTATTTTGTTAAATAATATTCTTTATTTTATTAAAGAATAATGTTTCGATAATTAAACTTATTTTTGATTATTCAAATAAAGATCGTATTTCGTATATGTATATCTTTGGTTATTTATTATTCATTTCAAGTATGAGTTTTAAAACTTCTACTTCAATTATTTTTATAGAGATTATCCTTTATGGGAATATTATTTAAATAATAATATTCAGATATTTTCTAATATATCGGGACTGATTTATTTCATTAAATCAGCATTACTCCAAAACATTCTTAAAAATGTTTTCGAGTCTTCAAAATGATTTTTAAAAGTTAGAGTGGAACCCAAAATTCATTTTTATATTTAAGATCTTCCTTTAGAAGGGGATTTAAATACTCACTCAAAACCTGAGGGATCCGGCTCAGTGGTGTATTTTACATTCACAACGAGGTTGCTATTTTGAGAAAACATCTTAATTACTTGCCCATCGTTCGGGAAGTAAGTTCATCTATTTGAGTCGGCATAAGCACATGGGTTCAGTGGGTGTCCATGAAAGTGTAAGTGGCTCAGTAGGAGTCCATCAATGCGTAGTGGCTGAGTGGCAGTCCGGCATAGGGTCCTAATGTGGCCAGGGTGATGACCAGTGGGGAATTCGTCCATCTACTAGTAGAAAAGGTTACTTATTGGTATCTTTTCCTGATCAGCAAGATATCAGGTTTAGGCCAAGGTTTTCTCCTTTCCAAATTCATTGGATATTGCAACTCTGTTTATAATTTTCATAACAGAGGTTTTCGAGGAGTGTATGAAATGTATATATATATAGGTGTATATATATATATCGGGACTTAATGAAGTATCTCGTAACTTCATTTCTTTCAAATGATATTTCAAAGATTGAATCTATTCAAGTCTTATCTTGTAGTCTCATCAGTGTGATGAACTTTTGAAACTGATTATAACTTGAACGGTGGTAGTTCAAGTAGTATTTGGAAAAGATATAAGTATATTGGAGTATCTTGTAACTTCATCTTTTAAACTTATATCTAGTAAATGATTATCTTATGCATGTCAAAGATTTTCAGAAAAACGTTGAGACAAGGTTATATATGAGATCACCTTGCAACGATATTTTTATACAATTATAAACTGGAACTCTGTGTATATTATACATGTCAGAGGATTTCAAAGATTGTGAAAAGTATATATGTATATATATACTGAATATTTTGCGACTTGGTCGCGTTAAGATAACAAACTTGGTTCATTTCTTTTTGACCAAGACTTTCATGAGTACTATGAAGATGCTCATATATTGTTAATTATTATACATATTATTTCGGTGGGCTTGTTGCTCACCCTTGCTTTCTTCTTTCATCACACAACAACAGATAGACAAGATGAACATGATCAACCTCCCAATTCGTGAGCGGTTAGGAAACGTTCCGCAGTTTCCTGTAGGCGTTGATGCCGTTGTAGCTGAGGTAGGAGCTACCAGTAGGCTAGGATTTCAACTTTTGTTGTGCCAGACTTATGTATATTTATGAATTGTAATAATGGCAAAGAATATGTAAATTATTCACAAACCTTTTTTATGGTGAAATGGTTTATAAATGTGGAATAAAATAACTTGTGTTATTTTTGGTATTCATCTCTGAGACTATAACTTGTGGTGTGTGTGTGTATATTGTGGGGTCACAGTACGCATTAGTTGGTTGACTGTTAAGATTAAGTATTGATAAGTGAAATGGAACTCGTGACAACCTGAATCCCCGACCCCGGATTTGGGGGTGTTACAGAAATGGTATCAGAGCTAAGCGTTATAAACCTCAGAGATGATATGACGTTAAAATAATAAGTTCACTAAGATATAAGAACTTTTGCCAAGTTCATAGTCGGACTACCTAACATAGTATTGACAGTTAGAACCCTTATGGGAACCCTTATAAATATCGTGATAGAAGCATAGTTCGTTATCGTATATGGTAGCGGGACTCCGAACCCTGAGGTTGAGGAGCAACAACGCGATGATGTTTATTACTTATTGGAGATCAGATTATGGATCCGATAGAGCATCCTAACGCGGGACCGGATGATGTTCATATTGAGGATGTAGCGGTTGAGGATGTTGTCCTAGAAGGGATTGTTGCTGAGAAGAATCCCGTGGAGGATCCTGACAAGAATAAATAAAGGACCACTGAGGAATTGATGAATATGGTTAGGGCGACTACCAGAGGTAGGATTGGCCGATTACTACCGGAGGTTCGTTCAAGTTCGTAAAGATAGTAACCCCTTTAACGCGGCTTACTCGTATGACTGAGAAGTTTGAATGGACAGAGAAATGCGAGAAAAGCTTTTAAGAACTAAAGCAAAAGGTTGGTGGCGGCCCCTATGCTGGCGTTGCCCGAATGAAAAAGGAGATTTTGTGAATTATAGTGACGCTTCGCATAAGGAATTAGGGTGCTTCTTATACAGCACAACAAGGTAATCGCGTACGCGTCAAGACAATTAAGGAAATATAAATTCGATATCCCCACCCATGAGCTTGGGCTCATGGCAATAGTTTTGCCCTAAAGATTTGAGGCACTACTTGTATGGAGAGAAGTGCGAGATTTACATAAGCCATAAGTGCTCTAGTACATTTTCACGTAGAAAGAGCTCAACATGCGCCAGAGAATGTGGTTAGAGCTAATCAAGGATTACGATTATGAGATTCTTTATCATCCAGGGAAAGCCAAAAGTGGTGGCTAATGCCTTAGTATAAAAGATCCTACATCTTCAAACAGCAACTCTTGCTCCATTTCCCATCAGTAGAATCACCTCCTCTTCCTCAAGAGTCCTACTTCCCTTCGTCCCTGCAACGAATTGCAGATGTAAGAACCACAGGCGTTATCTAATACCCAGTAGAAATTTGACTAATGACATATTCATTTATATCATGACATACCTGAATCAGAATTGTAGTCCACTCCCCTTCTTCTTCTTCAACTCTGCAAGGTAAACCTTGCAGTTCCTCTTCCGTGCCCCCCTTGTTACAGTGAAAGCAAACAACTTTGCTCTTGGGGTCTTCAGCTTTTGGTGGAACCGACTTTTCTTCACCTACTTTCTTCTTCTTGAAGGGTTCCTCTTCCTTTTCTTAGGATGGAACCTTCACCAATTAGAAGAACAAACTCTTCTTAGGGGGAAAATTCGATTCCGCAGTCTTCAACATTTTGTGGAGTTCAGCCAGGCTGACATCCAGCTTATTCATGTGAAAGTTCACAACAAAGACTGCGAAAACGAACCCGGAAGTGATTGCAAGACCAAGTCTTGGCTCAACTCCCCATCCATGGCAAAACCAAGATGTCCCAAAACGTTCAATCAAATTGATCATCTTAAGTACATGGTCATTCACAGATGATCCCTCAGATATCCTACAACCGAACAGCTCCTTCGATATCTCATATCGATCTGTCCTCCCCGCCACATCATACAACTCTTGTAGATGCATTAGGATAGTGTGAGCATCCATATGCTCATGTTGCTTCTGTAGCTCAATGTTCATGGAAGCTAAAATGATGCATTGAGCAACATTTGCATCATCTATCCACTTACGATACACAACATGTTCATCATTATGTGCATCGTTAGCAGGTTCAGTAGGCTTAGATGAGGTCAAGCACATATTTCAGCTTCTCCACCCTGAGAACAATTCTTAAGTTTCGAAGCCAGTCAGCAAAATTAGGACCAGTCAACTTGTGAGCATCTAGTATACTCCGGAGTGATAGTGCAGAAGACATAACGTATATAATAAATCTGTAAATGATAAACACATAACAACACTTAGCAAATATTCAATTTCATTTCAAAACACTATATGAATCGGGTCTTTATTCATAAGTGGCTCCCACTAGTTTATCTAATTTATTCAACCCCCTACGTGAAAAATTAAGCATTCATAATGCTAGTGGGAATAGGGATCCTACATTCCATCACACAACCTCGGCTGTGGCACGAACCGCCATGTAATGTTCAATAGGCAGACAACTCTTGTCAATTACATCTTATGTTATTCCCTAATCAAACTTTAGCCTCTTGAATACTTGAGTCACGGCTTTGGCACGACAAACTCAATATTCTAAGTCAAGTCTAACCCAACATTCTGTACAATTGAATCAGTCTCCAACGGCCCACGGCTGTGGCACGTAACGACCTTTAGATTCTAATTCAATGTACCACATCTCTATATAATAGACAAGTATTTCTTATTTCAAAATCAAAGCCCTCGGCTGTAGCACGAAACGACAATGATTTAAAATAAGAACCACTTTCTATCATGTTGGAAGGCTATGACCGACACAAGCCCGTTGTATCATTGACCAATTACTACTTGATATATTTAATTTTAGAGGGATTATATTACGTTACAATCATAATCATATTATAAAGAGATCTTCCTTTTAAATTAAATATTTCAAATCAATAATCGATAATCAGATGATTCCCAGATCGGGTGAGCATTGTCAAGAGGCGTCACTTAATAACCCTTTCTTACAGATAGAAATCTGTTGTTGACAGAATCATCCTTTCTCTCAAAATTGAAAATTCATATTTAATTACGTGTTTCATAAACACAAGAATCTCATGATTGTATTCATAATATTATTGTCAAGGCAAGAAACGATTTCTATTCTAGATTTTCTAGAGCACACCTTATATTGATTTAAGTTCACCTAAATCTATCATCGTATGGTAAACACAGGCATATATCTCATATCTCATATATAAAAATAAATAAACAAGTAAGCATGCAAATAATATCATGTCACACATTGATATATTGATGTATGGATTTATTATAGCATTTAAAAGCAATTAAAACAATTAAAACAAGCTTTAAAACACTTTCGGGAATATAAAAAGTTCAAAACTTTTATATAAAAAATATTTGACCACTCCATTAGATCCGTCTCGGAAAACGAATCCACGATATATTGCACGCCCAAAATGGAGTTACGAAACTCCCAAAAAAATCAAATTTAATGTGGACATACGGGCTGTAACGCATGTACGTAATGCGTTACAACACTGTTGAGCCATTTACGCGTGTAACGCATTCCGTAAATCCACAACAGTGTGTACACATTCACGGAATGCGCAACTCACCCCTTCCCCGCGTGCAGCGCACGCGCCTGCACAGCCGCAACAGGTTTTTTTTATTTCTGTTTCTTCTTCCTGCTAATGCCTGTTGCCTTTCTGCTGCTGTTTCAATTTAGGAGATGTAACCCCCCTTTCCCTTACTCCCATATTAATAACTCTTATTAATATTTTTTTATTATTTTAATTTTATTATTAATAAATTAATTAACAGTTAATTAATAAATTCAATAAAAATCAAAATAATATGATTTCTTAAATCAGGGAGTAGCAGAAAAATACCAAATCAGCCATGGGTCCTTGTGCAAATTTTAATCATAATTATTCACATGCATAATTATTTTATGAATTTTAATTAAAACAATTTTAAAAAATTCATAACAAATAATCTACACATCACAAAATTATGAAAAAAATATCTAGATGATCTACAACACTTGTAGAACCCAGATCAGTAGTCAAAATCTCATGCAAAAATTATTTCGAATTAATTCATAATTAAATCCAAATAAACTTGCAAAAATCATAATAAATCCATACATGCATTAAAAAATCTGAAATTTTTTATATGAATCTCTATATGCAGAACCTAGCTCTGATGCCAATGAAGGAATTTACGGATGAGCGGAAGCGTGAAATAACAATTATTCCGTAAAACCATATACCGCACATATAAAAAACATATAAAAGGGAAAAACTGAGGAATCGAAACCATACCTCGTGAATCGAAGCTTTATAAAATTGGAGTGCTAGTAGTTGCTCCTCAGTGTGTGAAGCACTCTACCGGTATCCACCAAGAACGATCCTCTTCGATGAACCTTTTTATAAAACTAAGCTTTTATAAAAATGGAGTTTTGGGAGAGAGAGAAAGAAGAAGATGGAGGCTAGGGTTTTCACAAAACCAAAATTGTGTGTCTTGTCAAATGAGCCATCCATCTCATTCTATTTATAGGACTCTCCTAGGGTTTTATAATATATCTTTATATATTTTAACCCCCACATTTTATCTTCATAAAATGCTTTAATAATAATTAAAACTATTTTAATCATTATTCCTTTTTCTTAACTATTTAGAAAAAATAATTCTCTCTCTCATTATTCATCAAAGGAAATATTCTTTTATGGTGTGACCCTGTAGGTTCAATATTATGCCAGTAGTAGAAATAAATAATAATAAACTTTTTATTAATTATTTATATGAATATTAAAATTCACTAAATATAATTATCTGATTAATTATATTTATTCTACATCGTGAGTGATGCTTCTCAACATATCGCGACTATCCGGATAATATGAATTCACTGCTTAGAATACCAAGAACCTGTCAGTGAATAGTTACCGTACAATTAACTCCTTCTACCCACCAATGTCCTGATTAAATACAAGGCATGGATCTTGTGTCAAGCCTATCTAATTTAATCATTTGCTTTTCCATTCACTATGCTCAGTTCTATGTAAATTAGAAACTCCTTTCTAATTTCATTCACTCTGGCCAGAGATTCCTGAACTAGCATAAGTGGATCAGCTTAGAACATTCTCTTCCTTCACTGGAAGGGGGTAGATCCTTTATTGATCATACACTATCTTCATGTACAAATTCCTATACCCAGTAGAGCCCTAATAATTGTCCCTGGAGACTAAGAACTAAACAAAAGCATAGTTCAGTGTACACAAGATGACTATGATGACCTCAAGTCTAAGGATACTTGTACAACTATCACTATGTGAACAACTGCTGACACGTGAGTGAACTCCATCAGTTGTTCAGCTGTGCGAGTCATGTTCAGTGAACTTATTCTATAATAAGCACCTACATACTAGCTATCGTGTCACCACATAAATGCGTATGAGAACAGACATCCTCCTGAAGGGAGCAAGCATAGTATGTACCAATCTTTGCGGATTATTAATTACCAGTTAGTAATCCTATGACCAGGAACTATTTAAGTTTAGAGTTATCATCTTTTAGGTCTCACTATTATGATCTCATCATAATCCATAAAAGCTTTACTCTAAACTATGGTATATCTTATTTAAACACTTAAATAGATAGAGCCCGTAATAAAAAACAAAACAAGTCTTTATTAATATAAATGAAATCAAAACAGATTACATAAAAGTTATTCCTAAGTCCTCATACATGATTGGACTTAGGACATATCTCTTTCACAAAGTGCATCATCCGTTGAAGTACATAATAGATCATCCGTTGATCATAGTTCATCAACGGATAATCAAATTAGATCATCAGTTGATAGAACTCCTAGTTCCCTGCAAAGGACCAATCAGGGGGAATCTCAACTAATCAACACTCTATCTCACATCATGACAATACTGAGGCCACCTCATCTAGA
This sequence comes from Apium graveolens, assembly GCF_009905375.1. Lineage (NCBI taxonomy): Eukaryota > Viridiplantae > Streptophyta > Magnoliopsida > Apiales > Apiaceae > Apium > Apium graveolens. The sequence goes on from NW_027420223.1 coordinate 64,991, forward strand.
GCTAATCTACCACCTCAAAGGAAATGGACCAAGAGTCATCCCTTTGAACTTATCATTGGTGATGCAACATCTAAAGTGCAAACAAGAAGGGCTACTCAAGATGAATGTCTATACAATAGTTTCTATCACAGGAGGAACCTAAGAGAGTGGAAGAAGCTCTATTGGATCCAGATTGGATTTTAGCAATGCAAGAGAAGTTAATCCAATTTGAGAGGAACAAAGTATGGAAGCTGGTACCCAAGCCAAATAACAAGAGTTCTATTGACACAAAATGTGTGTTCAGAAACAAGATAATGAAAATGGCATTGTTATAAGGAATAAAGCTAGATTGGTTGTTAAGGGCTACTCGCAACAAGAGGGAATAGATTTTGATGAGACATTTTGCTCCTGTTGCAAGACTTGAAGCCATCAGAATTTTTCTAGCCTATGCAGGCCATGCCAATTTCAAAGCCTATCAAATGGATATCAAGAGTGCATTTCTGAATGGAGAATTGGAGGAAGAAGTCTATGTGGGTCAACCTCCAGGGTTTGAAGATCCAAATTTTTCAGACCATGTGTATTATCTGTTGAAAGCACTCTATGGACTAAAGCAAGCACCTAGAGCCTGGTATGAGACTTTGTCAAAATTTTTTCTAGCTAATCACTTCACTAGAGGTACTGTTGACAAAACTCTTTTCTTTAGAATTCTAATGGCTCTACAATACTTGTTCAAATTTATGTAGATGATATTATATTTGGTTCTACAGATGATAAACTTTGTAAAAAGTTTCCTAATTTAATGCAAAGTAAATATGAAATGAGCATGATGGGAGAGCTAACTTATTTTCTTGGTTTACAAGTTAAACAAGTTAGTGGTGGAATTTTCATTAGTCAAACTAAATATATTTATGATCTTTTAAAGAAGTTTGACTTAATGGAATGTTCATTCTGCAAAAACTACTATGGCCACTGCCACTAAGCTTGAATTAAACAAGGCTGAAAAGTCTGTGGACATTATAAGCTATAGAGGCATGGTTGGTTCACTTCTATATTTAACTGCTAGTAGACCTAATATAATGTTTGCTACATGTCTTTGTGCTAGATTTCAAGCTGATCCTAGAGAATCTCACTTAGTTGCTATTAAAAGAATTTTTAGATATCTCAAAGGGACTCCAAATCTAGGAATTTGGTACCCTAGAGAGTCTGGTTTTGATCTAATTGGCTACTCAGATGCAGATTATGTAGGTTGCAAAATAGACAGGAAAAGTACAACTGGCACGTGTCAATTTCTAGTGAATAAGCTTGTATCATGGTTCAGTAAGAAGCATAAATTCTGTTTCTACATCAACAGCAGAGGCTGAGTACATTGCTGCAGGTAGTTGCTGTGCACAAATATTATGGATGAGGAATCAAGTATTTGACTATGGGCTAAATGTTGACAAAATTCCAATATTCTGTGACAACACAAGTGCCATTGCCATTACTGAAAACCCAGTGCAGCATTCAAGAACCAAGTACATTGACATCAAATACCACTTCATAAGGGAACATGTGATAAATGGTACAGTGGAACTTCATTTTGTTCCAAGTGAAAAACAAATTGCAGACATTTTTACCAAGCCACTTGATGAATCAACATTCACAAGGTTGGTTAGTGAGCTGTGTATGCTTAATTATTCTTAAATTCATGTCCAAATTGTAATTTGATATGCAGCCTGAAATGAATTTATTGCAAGAGCAAAGTTGGCTTTAAGTTAACTTTATTATATCAATGGATATTCCCTATCCGTTGAAAGCCAAAGTTGTTCTATCAACGGATGTCCATTATCCGTTGAAAGACAATTACATTTCTGGAAATTTTATCCTTCGATAGATAAAACTGTGTTACTCTTCAACGGATGACAATTTACCTTATCCGTTGAAGTGTCACATCAGTGGATTCAAGTGAATCACAACCGTTGATTCTATTTTCTTATCCGTTGATATATGTATACAGCTGTATGTATATGTATTAACGGGTAGTTTTTAGAATACCTATAGTTTTTCCTTAATTCTTAAACGGTTGTAATTTACCCAAAATATTGTTTAATCATTTTCTATATGTTTTAATTTGAGAAAGTATAAAAGCCCTTTTGATTTCTTATTTTCACTTTACGCTTTCTTGAATTTTCAAAAGCTTTTACTCTTCTTCTCCAACTTTTCTCTGCAACTTCATACCCACAACAGTGGCACCAGTAGTAAAGATGATGTCCCAATCCGGGTTTGTCAATGAGAAGAACAATTTCCTAGCTTTGGTGGAAAAGAATGAAGCTCACTCAGACTACCACAAGATGATGGATTTCATCAAGAACTGTAAACTAAGCTATGCAAAGCTGGAGGCCCCAACAATATACTATGAGGTAGTTGAGGAGATATGGACAACTGCTGAGTTTCAACTCCACTGATATGACCATTTTCTTCCCTCTCAAAGGTAAAGATTACTGTATTAACTCTGATGATATACAGTCTTGCTTTAAATTACTTGAAAATAATGCCATGACACCACACACTGATAATGATGTATCTAGCATGTTAGATTCCATAGGCTATTCCCTTAATTCCACCAGTTTAGGCAGTATTAAGAGAAAATGCCTTAGGAAGGAGTGGAGTTTTCTCAGTGATGCCTTTATCAAGGTTTTCTCTGGGAAAATTAGCAACTTTGATGCTATAACCTCAGCTCTTGTTAATATGCTCTATATGCTAGTTTCTGATAGGTACTATAATTTTAGCAACTATGTTATGCTAGAATTAGGTACCGAATTAGGTAACAAGGCTAATAGAGCTCAAAACATCTATTATGCTAGATTCTTTATATTATTGGCTAACTATGTTGCTGAAGGTTTGGTCATCAATAATGAGAGTAATAAGCTCAAATGCTGGGTCCAAAAGAAGAGGGTCCTTGTAGACCTTTTATGGATTGACCTCAACAATAAGGTGCCATTGGTATATTTACCAATAATGGATGCACCTCAGGTAAGTGAGGTAAATACTTCTTCAACTCCTACTACTTCCAACCCTACCATTTCTTTGTCTTCAGGTGTGGCCATGGGATCTGTATCAATGCCCCAAAAGATTCCTACAAGGCCACCAAACCCAAAATTTCCAAATCCAAGTCAAAGAAAGCCACCTCTGTTGTCTCTTAAAAGAAAATAGTTGTAACAACTACTATAAACCCTGAGGGGCGTGAAAAGAGTGTTAGTGGTGAGGGGAGGGGTGAACATAAAGAAAAACCCCAGAATAAGGTAGGAGAGGTGAGTGTTACCCAAACAAGCCAAGCCCCAATTTCTCAAAAGACTGTTGTGGTTGAGAAGGATTCAAACTCATCCCTAGTTGCACCCTCCCAAAAGGGTGTAACGATTGAAAATAGTCCCCAACCAGGGACACAGAACAAAAGGGGGAGGGACACTGAAGCCATACACTCACCTATAAAAACCTTCACAAGGAGAAAGAAGGTCAAAACCCTAGAATAATCACTAGGTACACACACTGCACAGATACAATCACTTGTATCTATGCCTTCCCAAATTCAGTTTGATGTGGCTCCAACAAATGTGGAGTCACATCCCCATTCTCTCATAATTGATATACATCAAACACCAAGTTCTCCATCACCTTCTTTGGATGTGGACATGATTTTCACATCACTTCCTGATTCTCCCTCTTTACAACTCAGGGATGAGCCCCACTTAAGTACTGGTGATCATCATCTTTTAGATGATTTGTTGGATCACCAGCCAATTCTTTCAGACTTACTTGAAGAATCTGTGTCACTTAATTTAAAATCAATCCACATAGATTCAACAATTATGTCACTTTCAATTTCTACTTCTTTTCCTTCTTCAACGGATATCCCTCACCACAAGGAACAGAAAAGACAAATCAAAAAATCAATTGCCTACCTTCTTAACCACTCCTCCACCACCAAAGGAACAGAAAAGACAAATAAAAAAATCCATACCTCCCCCAACCTCAAGGAAATTCACTCAGAAACAAAAGCCTAAGCCTAAGCCACAAATCTCAAAGGATGATTATGTTCACATTTGTGACTTAAAAGAATTTACAGATATTGAACTCTACCTGGATGAGCTGGAGGAAGTAAGGGGAATAGGTGCCTACAGACAGCTACCAGAAAGGCTAGTGTTCAAATATAAAGGAAGTGTGGAAAGGACTTGGCCTCTTCAAAGAATTCTAAATGAGGGCTACTCTACCTTGATTAGAGTTTACTCAGCCATAAAAAGGGACACTGGTTTTACCAGAGGTGCCAAGACTGAGGTTCTCAACAAGATTGCCAACATAAGGAAGACTTGGAGGGAGTCAAATTCCTTGCCTAGAACATTACTCATCCCAGAGCATGGAATTACAATTCATAAATCACCTCATTGGTTGATGGAGTTCAGAGACAATAAAGGAGTCCGAAGATTTTTCAGACTTAAAGACTAGCTTAAGATTGCCAGTAATGAAACTCTCAAGGAATGCAATCTAAGTTGGATATCAGTGATGAAGATGAGGCTGGATTTTACAGACAACTCTAACTCCAAGTAGAGGAAAATGACAAGAGGATAGGGAAGAAAACAAGGGAACAAAGGAAAAGAAAATGATTTGCTCAGGCTAGAAGAGCACCCTTGGAAACACTGTAAATCTTCAACTCTATCTCAGTACATACACTTTTGCAGCACTTTTATATTTCTACTTAGTTTCAATTTATACTTTTGTTAAGTGTTTTGTTATCATCAAGTTAACCCTGAATTTATGCCTACAATTCTAGTAGACATAAATAGGGGGAGATTGTTAGGAATACATGTGTATTAGTTTGATGATAAGTTAAAGAAAAACACTTAAGTAGAAAACTAGTGTTTGTAGCCTCAACGGATAAGACCACTTTGGCTATCTGTTGATGGAGTAGCTTTACTTAAAAATAAGTTTAGTATTGTAGCACATTCCAGTCTTTGTATTTAAGCTACAATTCTTAAATGTTGTAGGAAATTATAAGTCATGTTGATTACTAGTGGATATGCAAATAGGAGGGCTAATTGTAAATATTTCATGCCTTTTAATTTTGTATAAGTGAAGTAGTATCAACTGATAAATTAAAGGCCTTCAACGGATGAGAAACAAAGCTTCAACGGATGTCTCTAAAGCTTCAACCGATAACATCCATCAGCGGATGAGTGCTTCAACAGATAAAGCTTCAACTGCTAATTAATATCCGGGATATATCGTGTAATTATTTTTGCTAATAAATAATTAATATATGTGTTCAGTATCTGTTCTGTGAATTAATTGTTAAGTATTAAATGTGTTTGGATGTTTAAAAATATTATTAATTGAGTATTTTAATTTTTATATGTCCAAAATAAAATATAGATAATTGTCATATCTTCCTAATTATTTTTATGATGATTTATGGATTTATAAGGATCATATGAAATTTATAAAATCTTTTTCCGAGTATTTAGAATCTATTTTATAAAAACGGGAACCAACCGACGTCATCCGTTGTTACGTTTTTGGAACCTGAAACTCTTCCGAGAACTCCTTCCTAACCCAATTGTAATATTCCGAGCATATTCCATGTTTCGACTTTTTCGATCCGGCGTACGGTTTGTCTTGCGCGGGTCCCGGCGCAACATTTTCGATACAATATTCGTTTCGGTAAATCAATAAAACTCGTATTTTCGATAAACGGGAGCTTTTTATTAAACTATCCCAATTATCACCTCGTTATACGTGTAACCAGGCGCTGAGACCAAGACCGCAGTACAAATTGTACTGATCTGGATAATTGTCCCGAAAACCGATACCGTTTGGATCAGTTTTTACAAATAAACGTACCGTTTTATATCCGGAATGATCCGACGGGATACTAATTTTCCGTAATTATAAATAGCCTTTACCGTATTTTATTTCGTATCAAAAATCATTTGTAGTCAGTAATTATATAAATTTCCAGAGAAAATTCATATATTCATAAACCTTTCTAAGAATCAAACCAACAATCGGAGGTGTTACCGGAGTCCGTTTGAAAAGCTCGAGTACTCAATCCAAAGGTCTTGAGGTGTTCTATCAGATTATATGTTCCAAATCACTGCAGAAATCAAGGTTTATTTCTGAAAAATTATTTATTTTCGAATTAATTTTATTAAAAATATGAATTTTTGTTCGGATGATTGTTTGTATGATTTGATGCTTGCATGTTGTAGAGCTTGTTTCCTGATGATTTTCATATGTCATACGTCTGATTTGGAGTTCAATAACATGCTCAAAAGTGGGTTTAATTCTCGAATTTTAAAATTAGGGTTTATAACCCGTATGAATGTTTTCAATTGAAATTTGGGGCTTTTTTGATTTAGGGGTTATTAGCTGTTGATTTATAGTGGATTATGTCCCTTATGAAATTTGCAATCGATTGGTATATATCTCGTTACCAGAGGATGTCTGAATCGAAGGGAGTTGTGTTTGAAAATTTCCGAAGTTCGCCGGAAACCGACGATGTTCTTGGCCAATTGCCGGCCAAGTCTGGGATTATTTGAATGATTTGATTGCATGAATAAGTTCCTGGTTGTCTGTAGATGTGATCTGGAGCTTGTGGTGAGGTGAGGGTTCCAGAATCGTGTTCTCCGGCCAACCCTGTATTTTCCGGCGACGGGGGTTGTAAAATTGCAGTTTGGTACCTTATCTTTTGGGGAAGAAACAGTTAGGTCCCTGAGGTTTCCAGAACTTGCAAATTTTGGATTCCTGTTTGAAAATATTTAAAAATCATATTTCCTATTTATTTTAATTATAAAAATTCGTATTTAATTTCTGAAAATTCCAAAAAAATTATTAATTTAATTCCAAAATTTATTTTTAATTCAAAAATAAATCTAAATTAATTAGTTAATTAGTTTTAGTCAATAATTAATTGATTAATTGGTTAATTAATTCGAAAATTAATTGATTTATTTATTTAATTAATTATTAATAAATTTTAATTAATTATTTAATTAGATTTAATTATATAAAAATGATTTAAAAATTCCGAAAAATAGTTTCGAGCTTTAAAATATTATTTTAATTTTTTATCAAGGCTCGATAATTATTATGAAATTGTTTTGAAGCCAGAATTGGCCAACCGAACCCTATTTACTACTTCGAAATTGATTCAACGATCTGTTTTAACTCCGAAAAATGTTTTTAAAAATCATTTTAAATATCCGAAAGCCTATTTATGACCTGAGACTTCTTTATAAATGATATATCATTGATTATGTGACGTGTTATGTGTTATATGTGACTTGTTGGTTATCTGTCGGTCTGTATATTCGATGTTTACTTGTTTATTGCATAACTTTCAATCTGTTAACCGGATTTTGGTGAATCGAAGGGTAGATAGAAGTATGTGTCAAATAGAATCGTATGAGTTAAATATTGATAGATGCTTATGATATGTGAGCAGAAGAGGCAAGGCAGTAGGAAAGGGAAACAGATAGTCAAGGAGTAAGACAATGGTGATTGAGAGCAAGTGCGGTGTAGTAAGCTAGTACCAGGAAAGTGTTCAGAACCTTCTCGAGATATTGCAGTGATTGATATTCCTGTTCTATATTGCAAGTGCTTTGAAGCACTGAACCCTAAACCTTGATTCCAGTTATTGATCTTGAGCCGTAACCTGATTCTTTCTAGACCATTGATTGTTGTATACCCATATACGAACCTTAAATATACGATACTACTCCACAAATACATACAAACTAAATATTAAACACTGAACCAGATTGCTTACACATTCAAACCATTGTATCTTATGCTTTGAAAGACCAAATCCTTGGAACCCTGAAATGTTGATTCCTTTGTTATCCAATTCTTTCATTACCTAACAGCCAAGCTTTGGAAATGCCATATTGATCTTTATACAGATTGAAACCATTTTCATTATTGAACGTCCAATGTTGTTAATGATCCTGTTTATTGTTTATTACTGCTTATTCTGTTATTATGGTAGAATTGGATTGTTTTTATAAAATTGTGGACCAGATTCGTGGTCAGACCATATAATGGTCAAGTTAGGCCAATATGTGCCTTGGACCCAGTAGTTAGAGCAGTGTTGTGTGCTTTGCTCGGGGTTAGTACATGACTGATCAGCAGCCTAACCTTGGTTTTTAAAATGAAAATATAATATCCAGTTCTAAATCATAATCCATTGTTCACTTGATATCATAACCATATTTACCTGATGATCATTATTCTCAGTTTTGTCATTGTGACTTGCTGAGCTAGTTAGCTCATTTGTGCGATGTTGTTTATGTTCGTTCCAGTTAAAAAGGAACCAGTTAGTAACGAGGATCCCCAGTCCAGCGCGAGAGCTAGGGGTTCAGGTTGATCAAGCTGAGCTAGTAGGCTTCTTTTGGGATAATTTTAAGTTTGTAAAAGTTTGTAATAACATTTAATACTCAGTTCTGAGTTTGGATAGTTGGGTTTTGAACGGTTTGTAATATAAGTAGATGTATTTGGCTTGTGTGCATACTTTAACCTGTTGCGGTCTATAGTAGTTGGTAAGTAGGGTCACTGCATATTATTATTATCTTTATTATTATTATAAGTATGTTATAAATAAGGTATGTGTGTGTAGACCCCAAACTTCTGACCCGGGTTTGGAGGGCGCCACAGCTAAAGCATCAACTGATGTCACCAAAACATTAACGGATAGGTGCATCAACGGATAAGGGCATTAACGGATAAAGCCATCAACGGATGAAAGCTTCAATGGATGCTCAGTTCTATAGCAGTTGATAGTGACAATTCATAAGCTGAAAGAGGCACATGGGTTGATAGAGACAATTGGAATGTGGTAGCCCTTTGGAGGAATGAAAGAAAACCAGCATTTCCATTCTGGTGCAAACAATGAAGTATTCAAAGATTCACAATTTATCTTTGGTTGCATTGGATAGAGAAAAGAAGAAAAAACATGTGAAGACCAATTTTATAATTGTATTTATTTTGTCTTCACTTGTAAACTTGGTGGAATATAAACTAGGTTGCAGCTAGTAATTAGTGTGAATTTTCCAGAGCTGTTTAGAAAACTAAGAAAGAAAATCATCTAGTTTGTACTAGGAAGCAGCTGTGTAAAATTCTTTGTATCACATATTTTATGAAATATACATCTCTGGTGGAACAACAATCCATCAGAAAAGTTTTTAAAGCCTTTGTGTTCTTTACATATGTGTTTTTGAATATACACCTGTTTGCAACTGCACAAAGCAATTCACACACATTTGTTCATCATACACTTAGCTTTTCAAAGTGCTCAAAACTTGAAAAAGTTTTGAGATTTACATTCGACCCCCCTTCTGTAAATCTCATTGTTAGTTCCTTGGGAAATAACAACTGATACAATAAGCGACGTTCTGCGTCACTTTGTTTGTTTATTATGTCCTTTCTTCTAATCTCTTGATCATTTTTCCTACCATTTTTAGGTCTTTTTTCGAGAGTTACCTGCTGGCACGAACCAAGCAGAGTTATGACCTGTTGTAGCATTTACCTATTCTTCTATAAAAGAAGATGAGAAGTGCTCATTTTCATTCACACTTTTCATTTCAACTCCTCTCAAATTTTCTCAAGTTTTAGAAGCTCTCAACTTCTTAAGTTTTTTAAGATGTCTCAAGGCCCTAGCAAGCCCTCCATCTCGGCCAAGAAAGCCATGCAAAGAGAACTACAATCCGATCTCTGAAAGGTATAGTTTTCATTTTCCCTATTCCCATAACCGTTGTTCCAATAGTTTAAGAAGCATGCTTGATGCGTAGGATGATGAGTATCCGAGCATCGTTCAATTTGATGCATTCAAGCATAAGACCATGCTCGATGAAGAGGATGTCGATGAGATTCAGTCAAGTTACCTCGGGCCTGATTGTGTAGAAGTTTGCAAAGCCAAGTCCAATGAGAGGACTTGCAATCTGAGTGCCAATGACCTTAGTATTCCACTGAGTGTTTCAATGTTCTGAAGTATTTTCATGTTGAAGGCATCTCCTTCCTCCAGGCCTGACTGGGTTCTTCTACAACACATGCCCCGTGTTCCTCACATTGTGAACACGTATTCTCTCAATGACTTTAATAACTAGTGGAACAAAAATTTTATGGTCTTGAAGGGGAAGTAGGGTGACTGGGGAGTTTAATTCATACGTGATTTCAGCTGTCCAGTAGACATTGCTCACTACATCCTTCACCTCACAAATGCTGAGCTCTACGATCTTGATCTCCTTATTGATGATAATGGAAGGACCCCTTATTGGGAGTTTGTTACGGAGACGAAGCTCGTCGAGGCTGGCATTAACAACCTTTTTAGAGAGGATATTTATTTTTATTCTATCTCAAACTTGGTCAAGTTTGTTCTTATATCCATTTTTTCTTTGTTTTGTTTAAGTTGATGAGGCCCTGGATGCACGTACTGATAAGAGTGACATGATTACGGGAATGATGGCCAGGGAAGCTGCCAAGCAGGTTAATTGCATTCCCAAAGTCCCGACACTCCTTGAGGCCTCCGGCTCTGGAAAGAAAAGGGTCAAAGATTCAGATGAAAATGTGAAGATCCCCTTCAAACCTTTATGGGGCATATCCACCAATGACTTGGTGTTCAAAAGTTCATCCCTTGTTCTTGAATGATCCAAGAATTGCATCACTCCCCTAGACCTTCTTCACGTCTCATCGGGTGAGAATCTACTCGAGGCCGGCCGGGACTTTCTGTGTTGAGGACTCGGCCCTCTTGAGTCTTGCTTGATCTTAGTATTTTACCTCTATTCCCTTTGGAGTTAACCTTCTTACGACTTCTCTTTTTTTTTCTTTGCAAGGCCAATCCCTACTTTATTGCATCTTCTACATAAAGCATCAAGATGGGGAGTGACTACGCTGCACTGCAAACCTCCATGAAAAAGATGAAGATCTCTTCAGATAAGTGGGAGTCTAAGGCACATCAAGCAGAGGACAAAGCCGCTCTCCTTGAGAAGAAGCATGCCAAGGAGATGAAAAGGAGGAAGATAGAGTGGAGAAAGCTTGTGAATTGTATCATGGATCCAATGAGTTTCTTTAGATGATGGATGATCATGATGATCAGATGCGTCATGTGAACCTGAATATGGAATGGCAAAGTGGCATCAAGGATGTTTATGACATGTATACAGATGTGGTTGATCCAAGCCTTTTCACTTGCCCTTGGAAAGTTCCCGTGTTGGATCCACCCGGACAGGCCTCCGGGTCCGTACTAGAGACCTCCCTCCAGCAATATCTATCTAGTTCGAGCCGAAGGGGTTCTGGTTCTAAGGGAACAAATATCTTTAAACAACTGTTTACAAATTCTTCACTTCTCAATAAAACCCTAAATCTAAAGCTGCACTTTATTGATAAAATCCTGAATCAGAAGCCGCACTTAATTAAAATAAGGAGGAGGTAATTTTCCAGTATTGATCGTAGTCAACACCCGTCTCAACAAACAAGAGCTTGATACTAGGATTAAGAATGGTGGGAAAAGCAAGTGGTGAGGTCATGGGGGTTGTTATATTTTTGACGAGATTTGTTGATGTTTTCGAGATAAGTAAAATGGTAATATAGGATCAAGAACTCAGAACAAAGAACAGATGATAGAGGGATTGATAATATAAGTTTAGTCTTTTAGATAATAGGGTTGGGCTTAAATTAAATGTTTAGATAATTTGGTTGGGCTCGAATTGGTTAGGTTGGACCGACAAGGTTGATTTTTATTTTGATATTTTATTTGTCAAAGAGTTGCTCGGTTGGGCTCGAACTCGGCTCGACTCGTATTTGTTGCGAACAACCTCAAGTTCGGCCCGTTAGTAAATGAATTCGAGTTCGAACACGCTTTTTTATTCAAGAAAGAAGCTCGACACAGTTCGATTCATCAGAAAAAATATAAACTCGACTCGTTTATGTCAAAAATCAGCTCGACTCAGGTCGGGTATGTATAGCCCTATGACTAGCTAGGATCTAGTCGATAATGAAATATAGTATTTGAAGGTGTTTTATAACTTGCAGGATTTTCATGGTAGCTCATGAAGGAGTAAATCGGGGTTGACAATATGATCTAGGGTCCAACATGTACCTAGGGCTACCAGAATGGAATTATTGTACTGGCATGATATCGTTACCAAAGATAGCTCACAAAAGGAGCTAATGGAGGGGCCTCCTCATAGTTTGTGAGGTAGTTTTCCGAATGCAATCTATCACCTGTTTATGTTTTCGGCACTATGCCATAAATGCTCGTATGCGATGTTTCTTTTTGAGTTTTGCAAGAAAAGCGTTGCAATAAATATAAGATTTTGGCTTATCTACAACCATGAGAAAATATAGTTGCATTACATTTCAGCTGACATTGCCTATAAATAATGGTGTTGCAGAATTTGTGGTGTTGCATTAGCCATCTGCCAAAGTAATATGTTGCCATGTGGAAGAGGGTCCCACGCGTGGGACCCACACTGCTGACATGGCAGCTGTCGTGGGAATATAGGTTACACCTGTGGTACCTACGCTGCTTATGTGGCATCTTACATCGAAGAAGTGGGGCCAGATGCAATGCAACACACTGCTGACATGGCAACCCACGTGATAGGTGGGCCCACACGTGGGACCAACAATAATGACGTGTCTGCTGACATAGCAGGTGTTGTGACGTGCTGGCTGAAAGGAATATGTCCTAAGTCCAATCGTGTATTAGGATTTAGGAATAACTTTTATGTAATCTGTTTTGATTTCATTGATATTAATAAAGACTTGTTTTGTTTTTATTACGGGCTTTATCTATTTAAGTGTTTAAATAAGATATACCATAGTTTAGAGTAAAGCTTTTTATGGATTATGATGAGATCATAATAGTGAGACCTAAAAAGATGATAACTCTAAACTTAAATAGTTCCTGGTCGTAGGATTACTAACTGGTAATTAATAATCCGCAGAGATCGGTACATACTATGCTTGCTTCATTATGAAGGATGTCTGTTCTCATAGACATTTGTGTGGTGACACTATAGCTAGTATGTAGGTGCTTATTATAGAATAAGTTCACTGAACATGACTCGCACAGCTGAACAACTGATGGAGTTCACTCACGTGTCAGCAGTTGTTCACTTAGTGATAGTTGTACAAGTATCCTTAGACTTGAGGTCATCATAGTCATCTTGTGTACACTGAACTATGCTTTGGTTTAATTCTTAGTCTCCAGGGATAATTATTAGGGCTCTTCTGGGTATAGGAATTTGTACACGAAGATAGTGTATGATCAATAAAGGATCTACCCCTTCCAGTGAAGGAAGCGAATGTTCAAGGCTGATCCACTTATGCTAGTTCAGGAATCTCTGGCCAGAGTAAATGAAATTAGAAAGGAGTTTCTAATTTGCATAGAACTACGCATAGTAAATGGTAAGCAAAGTGATTGAATTAGATAGGCTTGACACGAGATCCATGCCTTACATTTAATCGGGACATTGTAGGGTAGAAGGAGTTTATTGTACGGTAACTATTCACTGACAGGTTCTTGATATTCTAAGCAGTGAATTCATATTATCCGGATAGTCGCGATATGTTGAGAAGCATCACTCACGATGTAGAATAAATATGATTAATTAATTAATCATATTTAATAAATTAGAGAATTCTAATAAATAATGATAAAATAGTTTTATTATTATTTATTTCTACTACCGGCTTAATATTGAACCTACAGGGTCACACCATAAAAAGAGAATGATTTAATGGTGGAGGAATTAATTAATAATGGCTAAATAATTATTTATTTGTGAAATAAATAATTAATTGACAAATTTAATAATTGATTAAATGAGATTTAATTGATTATAAATTAATTAAGAAAAGTTCTTAATATTATTAATTAAAGGATTTAATTTTTGGAAATTAAATCAAGAGAAAGAATTATTTCTAAAGTGTTTAGAAAAAGGATTAATGATTAAAAGGTGTTTTAATTATTAATGAGAATAATAATGGGATAATAATAATAATATTTATGGGAAAATTTCAGCTGAAAATTTTGCCTATAAATACACTATTATAGACCCTAATTTTATTCTAACCCGAAAACCCAAAAAGTTTGAAAAACCCAATTCTCTCAACCTTCTTCCTCCTCCTTAACATCGTTTTCTTGGTGGATACCGGTGGAGTGCTTCACACTTGAGGAGCAACTGCTAAGGATCTCTGATCATTGTCTCCGAATTATTTTAAAAGGTTAGATTCGATCCCTCAAATTTTTATTCACGATTTATATTCTTTTATTTGGATTTTGTATGTGTAAAAGTGTTTTGCCACACCCCGCTGCGTTTAAAAATCCAACAATGGTATCAGAGCATAGGTTGTATGCATATAGATCTGTGGTAAAAATTTCAGAATTTTATGTGTTTGTATGAATTAATTATGATTTTTACAAGTTATATCATAGATTAATTTTGTCTGATGAGAAATCGTTTCTCAGAATAATTTTGAATGTTGATCTGGGTTCTACAAGTGTTGTAGATCGTCTGGGTATTTTTTTCATAATTTTAGGATGTATAGATTTTTTATTATGAATTTTTGAAGTTCTTGTAATTAAAATTCGTAATTAAATAATCATATATATATAATTTGTAAGTATATATATATTGCATCTGCATATGTCTGTGCCGTATGCTCTCTGTTCTGCACGGAAGCACAGGAGATGACAGGTCAGAGTTGTCAGGCACGGCAACCAAAGCAACGGCGGCTGCAAGAAAAAAAAAATAGGGGTGTAACGCATTTTGGGAATGCGTTACAGACCTGTGACGCATTCACCGAATGCGTTACACCCTTAAATGGCTTAAAAGGTGTGTAACGCATCACCGGAATGCGTTGCAGGGCGTGTAACGCATTCCTGTAATGCGTTACAGCCCGTCTGTTGATTTTAAAATTGATTTTCTGGGAGTTTCGTAACTCCGTTTTGGGCGTGCAATATACCGTTGGATTCGTTTTTTCGAGACGGATCTAATGGTGTGATCAATTTTAGTTTATATAAAAGTTTTGAACTGTTTATATTTCCATGAAGTGTTTTAAAGCTGTTTTTGACTATTTTTAATTGCTTTTAAATGCTTCATGTGATACATAGAGATGTATAATGCTTAGACTAATGTGCTAGATGATGTAACATGCCTACCTTGATGTTTATTCATGTTGATATATGTGATATATGCTTAGTTTATCATGCGATGATAGATTTAGGTGAACTTAAATGACAATAAGGCGTTTGTTAGACAACCTAGTATAGTGAAAATTGTTTCATAACCTTAAGAATAATATTATGAATACAATCATGAGATTCTTGTGTTTGTGAAACACGTAATTGAATATGAATTTTCGATATGAGAGAAAGGATGATTCTGTCAACAACAGATTTCTATCTGTAAGAAAGGGTTATTAAGTGACGCCTCTTGACAATGCTCCACCCGATATGGGAATCATCTGATTATTGATTATTGATTTGAAATATTAATTTAAAAGGAAGAATCTCTTTATAATATGATTATGATTGTAACGTAATATAATCCCTCTAAAATTAAATAATATCAAGTAGTAATTGGCCAATGATACAACGGGTTTGTGTCGGTCATAGCCTTCCAACATGATAGAAAAGTAGTTCTTATTTTTGAATCATTGTCGGTTCGTGCTACAGCCGAGGGCTTTGATTTTGAAATAAGAAATACTTATCTATTACATAGAGATGTGTACATTGAATAAGAATCTAAAGGTCGGTACGTGCTACAGCCGTGGGCCTTTGAGGACTAATTCAACTGTACGGAATGTTGGGTTAGACTTGACTTAGAATATTGAGTTTGTCGTGCTACAGCCGAGACTCAATTATTCAAGAGGCTAAAGTTTGATTAGGGAATAACATGAGATGTAATTGATAAGAGTTGTCTGCCTATTGAACATTGCATGGCGGTTCGTGCTACAGCCGAGGTTGTGTAATGGAATGTAGGATCCCTATTCTCACTAGCATTATGAATGCTTAATTTTTCACGTAGGGGGTTGAATAAATTAAGAAAACTAGTGGGAGGCACTTATGAATAAAGACCCGATTCATATAGTGTTTTGAAATGAAATCGAATATTTGCTAAGTGTTGTTATGTGTTTATCATTTACAGATTTACTTTGTACGTTATGTCTTCTGCACTATCACTCAGGAGCATATGGATGCTCACAAATTGACTGGTCCTAATTATGCTGACTGGCTTCGAAACTTGAGAATTGTTCTAGGATTGAGAAGCTGGAATACGTGATTGACTCACCTAAGCCTACTGAACCTGCTAGTGATGCACATAATGATGAACATGTTATGTATCGTAAGTGGATAGATGATGCAAATGTTGCTCAATGCATCATGCTAGCTTCCATGAACATTGAGCTACAGAAGCAACATGAGCATATGGATGCTCACACTATCCTCATGCATCTACAAGAGTTGTATGATATGGCAGGGAGGACAGCTCGATATGAGATATCGAAGGAGCTGTTCGGTTATAGGATGTCTGAGGGATCATCTGTGAATGACCATGTACTTAAGATGATCAATTTGATTGAACGTCTTGGACAACTTGGTTTTGCCATGGATGGGGAGCTGAGCCAAGACTTGGTCTTGCAATCGCTTCCGAGTTCGTTCTCGCAGTTTGTTGTGAACTTTCACATGAATAAGTTGGATGTCAGCCTGCCTGAACTCCACAACATGTTGAAGACTGCGGAATCGAATTTCCCCCCTAAGAAGAGTTCTGTTCTTCTAATTGGTGAAGGTTCCAATCCTAAGAAAAGGAAGAGGAACTCTTCCAAGAAGAAGAAAGTAGGTGAGAAAACGCCGGTTCCACCAAAAGCTGAAGACCCCAAGAGCAAAGTTGTTTGCTTTCACTGTAACAAGGTGGGGGCACTGGAAGAGGAACTGCAAGGTTTACCTTGCAGAATTGAAGAAGAAGGGTAGTGAGATTACCGCTTCTGATTCAGGTATGTTCATGATAGATGTGAATATGTCATTTCTACTTGGGTATTAGATACCGCCTGTGGTTCTCATATCTGCAATTGTTGCAGGGACCAAGGAGAAGTAGGACTCTTGAGGAAGAGGAGGTGATTCTACTAATGGAAATGAAGCAAGAGTTGCTGCTGAAGATGTAGAATCATTTCATTTACATAGGCCTACGGGCAAGACTATTGTTTGAAATAATTGTTATTTTGTTCCCTCGATTGTGAGGAATATTATTTCTATTCCCATGTTAGACTTGGATGGATTTTCATTTATTATTGAGAATAATGAATGTTCTATTCTTAGAGATAATATTCTTTATGGACGTGGTGCTTTAAATAATGGTCTGTATATATGTGACATAATTTACTTCAGATTGAACAAACTAATAAAAGAAAAGGGATGATGAAAATCTCACTTCGTTATGGCACTGCAGTCTCCATTTAGTGGACATGGAGAGAGGGCTGCAGATTTGCTAGGAATGGTACACACAGATGTATGTGGACCAATGTCTACGCAAGCCATGGGTGGATTTTCATACTTCATTACTTATATAGATGATAGATCTGGATTCGGATATGTGTTTGATGAAACACAAGTCTGAGGCCTTTGAAAAGTTCAAAGAATATAAGTATGAAGTGGAGAAACAAACCAAACATAGTATTATAATTCTTCGATCAGATCGAGGCGGTGAATACTTTAATGGAGTGTTTCTGGATTATCTCAAAGTAAATGGTATAGTCTCCCAGTGGACGCCTCCAGATTGGTATCTGAAAGGAGAAATCGAACTTTGTTAGACATAGTTCGGTCCATGATGAGCTATGCAAATCTTCCAGTATTCCTATGAGGTTATGCATTGGAAACCTCGGCATATTTACTGAATAAGGTGCCTTCCAAATCTGTTCCTCAAACTCCGTATGAGATATGGAAAGAAAGGAAACCGAGTCTTAAACACGTTAAGATTTGGGGATGTCCAGCTTATGTCAAGTAAGTTGACCCAGATAAGCTGGAATATCGATCCGTAAAATGTAGTTTTGTGGGATATCCTAAAGAGACTTTAGGGTATTACTTTTACACCGATCATCGGGTATTTGTCTCCAGACATGCTACCTTCTTGGAAAAGGAGTTTATCCTTGAAGGAAATAGTGGGAGCAAAATTGAACTTGATGAAGTTCAAGAAGCACAAACTGCTACGGATCAAGTGGAAACACCTGTTCTGACTGAACAACCTTTTGTGGAATAGCCCATTCATAGATCAGGGAGAGTGTCTCGCCAACCTGAGAGGTAATATGGCCTTGTCATTGAGAATGACAATGAGTTGTCGATCATTGATGATGACGACCCTGTGACCTATAATGAGGCTATGAGTAGTGTTGACTCAAGAAATGGCATAGTGCCATGAAATCCAGAATAGAATCTATGTATACGGTATACAAAAGATAGATTATAGCAGATGGCCAGGTGGAGACCTTTAAGGCCAGGCTTTTGGGAAAAGGATTCAAACAAAGGCAATGGATTGACTTTGATGAAACCTTTTACCTGTAGCCCTGTTAAAATCAGTTCGGATTTTGCTTGTGAATGCTGCTTACTACGACTATGTGATCTGGAAAATAGCCAGATGGTTTTCTTTCCAAGGGAAATGAAAACCTAGTGTGTAAGCTGCTGCAAACCATATATGGTTTAAAGCAAGCTTCTCGAAAGATGGAACATTCGTTTTGATGAGACAATCAAAGAGTTTGATTTTATCAAAAAACGTAGATGAACCATGCGTCTACAAAAGGGTTAGTGGGAGCGCGGTAACATTTCTTGTATTGTATTGAATTAGAGTTGACACACATAACAACATAGCAGACCCACTCACAAAGCTACTTTATGAAAGTCACTTTGATCGTCAAGATGGGTATTAGATACCAGAGTGATTGGCTTTAGTACAAGTGGGAGATTGAAAGGAATATGTCCTAAGTCCAATCGTGTATTAGGATTTAGGAATAACTTTTATGTAATCTATTTGATTTCATTGATATTAATAAAGACTTGTTTTGTTTTTATTACGGGCTTTATCTATTTAAGTGTTTAAATAAGATATACCATAGTTTAGAGTAAAGCTTTTTATGGATTATGATGAGATCATAATAGTGAGACCTAAAAAGATGATAACTCTAAACTTAAATAGTTCCTGGTCGTAGGATTACTAACTGGTAATTAATAATCCGCAGAGATCGGTACATACTATGCTTGCTTCATTATGAAGGATGTCTGTTCTCATAGACATTTGTGTGGTGATACTATAGCTAGTATGTAGGTGCTTATTATAGAATAAGTTCACTGAACATGACTCGCACAGCTGAACAACTGATGGAGTTCACTCACGTGTCAGCAGTTATTCACTTAGTGATAGTTGTACAAGTATCCTTAGACTTGAGGTCATCATAGTCATCTTGTGTACACTGAACTATGCTTTAGTTTAGTTCTTAGTCTCCAGGGACAATTATTAGGGCTCTTCTGGGTATAGGAATTTGTACACGAAGATAGTGTATGATCAATAAAGGATCTACCCCTTCCAGTGAAGGAAGCGAATGTTCAAGGCTGATCCACTTATGCTAGTTCAGGAATCTCTGGCCAGAGTAAATGAAATTAGAAAGGAGTTTCTAATTTGCATAGAACTACGCATAGTAAATGGTAAGCAAAGTGATTGAATTATATAGGCTTGACACAAGATCCATGCCTTGTATTTAATCGGGACATTGTAGGGTAGAAGGAGTTTTTGTACGGTAACTATTCACTGACAGGTTCTTGGTATTCTAAGCAGTGAATTCATATTATCCGGATAGTCGCGATATGTTGAGAAGCATCACTCACGATGTAGAATAAATATGATTAATTAATCATATTTAATAAATTAGAGAATTTATATAAATAATGATAAAATAGTTTTATTATTATTTATTTCTACTACCGGCTTAATATTGAATCTACAGGGTCACACCATAAAAAGAGAATGATTTAATGGTGGAGGAATTAATTAATAATGGCTAAATAATTATTTATTTGTGAAATAAATTAATTGGCAAATTTAATAATTGATTAAATGAGATTTAATTGATTATAAATTAATTAAGAAAAGTTCTTAATATTATTAATTAAAGGATTTAATTTTTGGAAATTAAATCAAGATAGAGAATTATTTCTAAAGTATTTAGAAAAAGGATTAATGATTAAAAGGTATTTTAATTATTAATGAGAATAATAAATGGGATAATAATAATAATATTTATGGGAAAATTTCACCTAAAAATTTTGCCTATAAATACACTATTATAGACCCTAATTTTATTCTAACCCGAAAACCCAAAAAGTTTGAAAAACCCAATTCTCTCCACCTTCTTCCTCCTCCTTAACATCATTTTCTTGGTGGATACCGGTGGAGTGCTTCACACTTGAGGAGCAACTGCTAAGGATCTCTGATCGTTGTCTCCGAATTATTTTAAAAGGTAAGATTCGATCCCTCAAATTTTTATTCACGATTTATATGCTTTTATTTGAATTTTGTATGTGTAAAAGTGTTTTTCCACGTCCCGCTGCGTTTAAAAATCCAACAATGGCGTGGCACAAAAGCGTTGCATTTGAATGGTTGTTGTTGCATTTGACCTTGCAGGGTTGCATTTACTAGTATCCATGTACTAACTTTGTTCAAATTGTGATTTTAATTTTACAATTACATTTTTTACGATCTAACTTGAGATGTTAATTATTAATGATTTAGTGATATGCAAATTTTTAAAAAAAATTATGTACTTATTTGTTAGGATTTTGGTTTAAGGTTTAGAATTTGGGGTTTAGCATTTAGGGTTTGGGGTTTGAGGTTTTGACGTTTGGGGTGCTTTTAATTTTTAAATTTTATTAATGATTTTGATGATCCAATCGTACAGATATTAAAATTTTAAGGATTTTAGTTATATTGAAATATTCATTAAAATTTTATATCTATATGGTTCCATTTTGTCAAATACACAGTTCCAATAACAAGTAACACGTGTTGTCCCCAATGGTGATTTAAATTTATTTTCGGCAATCTAGTAACTTAAACTTCTAATTTCTTATATAAATAGTGTTTTTATATTTATCGATCGCTTAAACTTCTAATTTCTTGGGTGCTAATTCTAGTAACTCATCTCAAATCAAATTTATTAAATATCGAAAGAATTATTTAGCCTTAGAAAATAACTCGATTAGTTATTTAAATATATAAGGATATTCTTGTTCCCAATCTATATCTAAAAAAATATTCTCTTTTAAGTGAAGAAAATATCCCAAATTACAAATATTAACTATTTACAAATAAAATTTCTGATTAAGTATGATACTTCTCAGTACACCTAAAGTATTACTACAACGATCCTAGGTCAATTAATTTTGTCTCACTATAATTATTAACTAAATCCCCCACTTACAAAATAATATTAGTTGTCGAAATAAAATTCCAAATTAAAGTCGAGAGACAATCTTGATTTAACCCTTTAATTACTTATCTTCAATAATTGCTTAAAGAATTTAATATTTCTAATGAGTTCCAATAGTTCGGCTTATTCAGTTATATACGATTCAAACTTACATCCCATTAATATTTTTATTTTTAGTAATTTAGTCTCTTGTACCAAATATTATTAAATTAATAAGCCGATCACAGTCTAATATCCCTCATAGTTATCATTAAAATCCTTTTTAATTTTAATTTGCAATTATTACTCATCACAATATTCCTCAATCTATTTTCATTTTAATTTATTTATTACTATCTCCTTATTTTATTATTTATTTTTCACAATTTTCCAACTATTATTATTATTTGATCCCTTTTTATAATAATTATTTAATGTAATGGCAAAGGACTGTGCCCCTATATTCTTCCTTCTGCTTCACCCCTCCACCCAACTGCATCCATGGCGGCACCAACGGTGGTTGGCGTACGGTCGTCGTCTGGAAAATTTTCCGGTGAGTTCCAAACGCAGATATTTTTTACCCTTATTTTCTCCCCTTTTTCCAATCTATAGTTCTACCCAATTAGTTATTCGAAACTCGATCTCGAACTCCATATCCGGTCAAACTCCGACCACTCCATTTCTCTCTCTCTGCCTAATCGATCAATGCCACCACCATTGACGAGGGTGGTTTCTCCGTTTTCCCGCCACACATGCTCAAACACACACAAAAACATAAGACATGCACACACACTCAAACACTCACACACACACACAACATAGCACATACACAACACCTCCTCAATCACATAACCACCCACCTCCTTCTCCTCTTCCACTTCTCGGCGTCAATCAACGCTGCCTCCACCGCCATCGCGGTGGTTCCCGATTTTCCGGCCTCTCGAACACTTATCATCACTCCACATCCCCCTTTAATTCCAACAACACAAAACCACCACTTCTTCAATTAATTTACTAAAATCAAAACAATAACCAATTTCACCCTCAACCCGAATTCTATTTTAATTGATTATCGGTAAGGCCCAATTTCTTCAATTTGGACCCTAATAGCCCAAAATAATTTTTATTCACTAATTAAGATATTAATTAGCTTCCAAAAATATCACACTCTAATTACTACATAATAATATTACTAAAATCACATACTCACTCATTCTTTATTCATTCATTTATGAAGCCACACAAAATGCTAGTTGCTTAATTAAAATTTCAAGGCAAATCATATGCTTCTACTAATTAAAAAAAATCATGGGTAAGGAATGATTACCTTAATTATAATCTTTTAGTTAGAGTTGAGTAGAATTTTAATCTTCTTAAACTAAAATTCTCCTTGAATCACCCAAACTCATCTTGATCTTCCTCAAACCACAAATGATCTCCGACCTAGCCAATTTTTGTGACTAAAAATATTTGGGGGAAAATTTAGGGATTTAGGAAGAGGTGATCATTTTAGTAAAGTAAGATTATTTTATAGACTCAATTAACTAAGGTTAGCATACTAACCTAAATTGTAACTAGAGTATACTCTACCATATTCTAGAATTCTCCACCATATTCTAGAATTATCTAGACTTATTATTGCTAGGATTTGTTTTCTAAATATTCATAAAATTAAAATATAATAAGAAACCCACTAGTCACTCTTTTTCAAAAATATATTTGCATCATCAAATAATTTGGAGAGTAATATGTGTTTACTTAATAAAAATAATTTAATAACAACCTTAACCAATTTTGGAAAAGATGAAAATAAAATAAAAATAAATGATATCAATAAAATGAAAATAAATATTGTAAGCGTCTAAAATCCACCTTTTGTTTCCCTATAAAATATAATTTAGTATGCGACACAAATATTTATATAAAAGTCTTGACCGAGAGAAAATTCCAAAATATTTTATTATTATTCTCAATGAATATTTACACCGGAAATATCTATAATTACAAATGTAACATTCACTTTATAATTTAAATGGTCAGCAAAAGTTAATATGAAGAAAAACCCTAAAAATGTTACGTTTTTGAGAATCAAACGTACGAACGAAGGCTTTATCGAACTCCGATTCGGGCGTGCTACATATCAAAACGAATCTCTTGAAAAATCCTTTCCGAATCCACCATCTTTTTTGAGCAAGATCAAGTTTTTTTTCTTATTTAATTATTTTATTTCAAATTTATTAAAGATTAAATTATGAAAACTTATTCTTGATATTGTTGATATGATTTGATGATTCCATCGTGTAGATAATATTTTTCTGGTCAATTTGGTATATTATATATCAAAAACCGAGTTCAATAACATGTAGAAAAGTTTGTTTGATTTTTGAGTTTGAATGTCCTTGGTCTACTTGAGTAATTCACCGGAAAAAATATATTCTGGCCGGATTTTTTGATCCGTTAAACCTGGGTACATACAACTTGCATCAATAAATAGATCATGTTATGGGCAATCATATCATGTGACAAATAGTATGTTGAAGGCCGAAATCGATCGTCGGAATCTGGGGAAGCTCGCCGGCGGCGAATCTTCAACCTCAATTTC
Organism: Apium graveolens; assembly: GCF_009905375.1. NCBI lineage: Eukaryota > Viridiplantae > Streptophyta > Magnoliopsida > Apiales > Apiaceae > Apium > Apium graveolens. The sequence goes on from NW_027420223.1 coordinate 89,052, forward strand.
CGGCCATCGATTACGTTTCTGGACAGTTCAAGAACGGCAACAAGTTCC
>NW_027420224.1:0-2908 GCF_009905375.1 Apium graveolens
AAATCCCAGAAATTAAGGGAAAAAATCAGAAAATTAGGATAAATCCCAGAAAATAAGGAAATTCCTTAAATAATTCTGAAAAATATAATATTTTTCAGAAATTAAAGGAAAAATCCAGAAAATTAGGATAAATCCCAGAAATTAAGGGAAAAATCCAGAAAAATTAGGATAAATCCCAGAATTAAGGGAAAAATCCAGAAAATTAGGATAAATCCCAGAAATTAAGGGAAAAAATAAAAAGAAATTAGGATAAATCCCAGAAAATAAGGAAATTCCTTAAATAATTCTGAAAAATATTAATATTTTCAGAAATTAAAGGAAAAATCCAGAAAATTAGGATAAATCCCAGAAATTAAGGGAAAAATCCAGAAAATTAGGATAAAACCCAGAAATTAAGGGAAAAATCCAGAAAATTAGGATAAATCCCAGAAATTAAGGGAAAAATCCAGAACTTAGGATAATAAAATCCCAGAAATTAAGGGAAAAAACCAGAAAATTAGGGAAAAATCCTGGAAATTAGATAGTTTTCTGAATAAAAAGGAAGATTCGTTGTAAATGTGTAGGTCGCTCCACACTTTACGCAAAAACGAAACCCGTAGGAACGAATAGATTTAACTTCTGCGAAACCTGATCAAGGTTTCCCAAAAGTTGGGGGCAAATGATAGGGATAAATAAGTCCTGATTTTATAATTAATGGGCTGCTAGGCCCATTATGAAAATTATGATATTCAGACCAGCAAGGTTAAGCCTGATGACCCAGATCAGGTCTGGAAAAATAAAAAAAAGGCCAAAAAGTCCTAATTATTAATAATTTCGTAATTAATTAATAAGGGAAAAATCAGCTATTGAGAAGAGTCCAGATAAGATATAATCCTTATAGATAAGCCTCAAGGGGACCTAAAAGGATAAGGAATCAGTTTCCTACTACCTAGGACTCCAAAGTCCATTCTAATTATGGACTTGCCCACCAAGTCTCCTATACCAGTCCAATTCAAGGACTCCCACATCTATATAAGGGGTCTCACCCACAATCAGAACTAGTTTTTTGACTTGATCTTGGCAATCACAAGGTACGTAGGCATCTTGTTAAGGCAGATTGAGTCACGAAACACAAGAGCAGTCAAATCGAGCCTCGAAGCTCACGTTCCTATTATTAGATCAGCAATCATACATTTAGTTTTAAATCCATAACAGAAGCTGTGCAGACTGCTTATTTACACAGAATGCACACTCATAAAAAAGGGTGGAAATACACCATATGAGATGGTGTAGAAAAAGAAGCCAAATCTGAATACTTTCATGTATTTGGTTGCAAGTGTTTTGTTCTTAAGACTCATCATGAACAGCTGTCAAAATTTGATTTAAAATCAATGAAGGAATTTTTGTTGGATATCCACTTTCCACAAAAGCCTTCAGAGTCTACAATTTAGAACAAGGGTTGTCATGGAATCTATCATGTATCTTTTGATGATAAAAGGATACTGGACTTGAAAGATTTCAATGATCTGATCAGCTGAGATTTGAAAATGAAGATTTAAATTATGATTCTGTAGTTTTGAGACCTAAATCCTGATGTTGTAAGTTCTGATGGGTTTAAACTCTGATGTCATTGAAACTGTGGTAACTGCTCCAAAGGAAGCGCAATGTGCAGGGGAGCAAGCTGAAGATCCGACCACACAACTCCAAGACTCTCAAGAAGTATCACTGTCACTGGCTCTTCAAGTTCTGATTCATCAAGTTCTGATGAGCCAACTCTGATAATTCTGGAAACTCTGATTCTTCAATTCCTGAAGGATCCACTCAAATTTTGAAGTCTCAGAAAGCATAACTACAGGGGGCATCAGAAAATGCTGATGGAGACAATATGGATCATGGGGGAGGATCCAGTTCTAGAGACAACTTCCATCTGCAAGGAAGTGGACTAAAGGCACACACACCTGACTTAATCATTGGAGATCCTGAAGCAGGTGTCAGAACTAGAACGCAACTTCAAATGAATGTCTCTATCATTCTTTCTATCTCAGATTGAACCAAAGAAAGTGGAAGAAGCTCTTCAAGATGCTGATTGGGTGCAAGTAATGCAGGAAGAGTTAAATGAATTTGAAAGAAATAAAGTTTGGACACTAGTGCCAAGGCCAAAGAAAGATCAGTTGTTGGTACAAAATGGTGTTCAGAAATAAAAACTGATAGTGATGAAATAATTACAAGGAACAAAGCAAGGCTGGTTGCAAAAGGATATTCTCACATGAGGGAATTGACTATGATGAACATTTGCACCAGTTTGCAGATTGGAAGCCATAAGAATCTTTTGGCTTATGCTGCTCATGAAGTTTAAAGTCTTTCAATGGATGTGAAAAGTGCTTTTCTCAATGGAAAATTGGAAGAAGAGGTATATGTTGAACAACCTCCAGGCTTTGTAGATTCAAAATTTCATAATGTCTACAGGCTTGACAAAGCACTTTTATGGCCTTTAAGCAAGCTCCAAAGCATGGTATGAGACTTTAGCTCAATTCCTTCTGGAAAGTGGATTTCACACAGGAACAATTGATTAAAACACTGTCTAAACCTCAACCATGGAAAGGACTTACTTTGGTACAGATATATGGTTGATGATATCATATTGGTTTACAAATGCTAAACTCTGTGAAAGGTTTGCAAAGCTAATGTAGTCAAGATATCAAATGAGTATGATGGAGAACCTTAGCTATTTTCTGGGACTTCAATTCAAGCAAAGAAGAAGGTACTGTTTATCTGTCAATCTGAGTACACCAGAAATTTACTGAAGAAATTTGGAATGCAATATTGTTTCAACTGCATCCACTCCCTGGCCACTGCAACCAAGTTAGTAAAGATACTGGTTAATCAGTAGATATTACTAACTACAGAGTATGATGGCTCTTTACCTCTA
>NW_027420225.1:0-12681 GCF_009905375.1 Apium graveolens
ACAGCTTTAGTCCTAGCTAAGAAGCCTGACAAAGCTGATGATGAAGAAGAACAGGAAGAAGACGAGATTAAGTCATCTTCCTCTTCCTATCTTCGACGAACAAGATGGCGAGTCGTATGATTCGCTCTTGCTGACGGATACGACGAAGGTGAAGGTCTCTTCGAACGGCCACCAGATCACGTTTGATAACCTCTGGAAATTGAATCCAGAGATTGTGGGGATGTTGGTGATAGGGTAGGGAGTTGGAATTCCATTCAAAAAGACATGCACAGTCTCATCACCGTAATTGTAGAACCAGCCAAATTTAGCCATTTGTGATAGTAAATGAAAAACAAGACTGAATTTGTGATAAAAGTATGATGAGAAGACTAATGTGAAGTGGTTGCTTATATAGGCAAGAGAATGCCAAGAGACGCAAAGATATTTAATGCTGACAGGTAGAATTAATTCTACCTCGTCTCCCTAGACTTTGAAAAAGAATAACATTCATTGGAAAGAGGAAGCATGGTCTAGACCGCACAAGACACAAGAAACAGTGGACTGTTCAAGTACAAATACCATTAATCCTAATCATAGTGACTATTAATCTTCCACTTCAACATATTCGAGTACGAACTGAGACTGTTATCAAATTTTATTCAAGATAAGCCAAGTAAAGGATTAGACTGAGAAATCAGAACTTAGACCTATACCAGAACTTAACAGTCATCAGAACATAATTTCTTAACTCGAAAAAGGAATGATCTTAGTAAATACTCATACAAGTTCTGAGTTATGGACGTCAGAACTTAATCATCAGAACGTGTAACTTAGAACTTGTCCTCAGAATTTGTGCAATAATGACACATGACTGTTTATCTAAAATAACATAGACCACCACAGAAATTTTCATCATTCAGATGGAGTGATTAGTGTGTGCATTAAGCTAAAAACAGACAAAGAGTAAAGTCTGATTCACTTCAGTACATCTTAGAAATAAGGCACTAAAATTTTGCTAAAGATCTGTCATTGTCCTGAAACCTACTGAAGAATGAGTTATGCTTGAGTCCACCTCAACTTTTGTGCTAATTTTATGCATCTTTTGAAATTCTATTTTACAGTGGCTTCTCAGTGTAAGTGAGTCACGACTGTTTATCAGAATTTATGCTATTTTCAGAGTATTTCTCCAGTAATCATAGAGTGTGAAAAGTCACCAAGAAAATATTTTGCTTTTCTGATGCATATTTACTTAATACCAGCAATGCACTTGGGTCGTCCCTTCCACATTTTTACTCTAGATCTCAAAGGAGTACCTGATTTTAATCTTTGATCTTTTTGCTTTTCTTTTGATAAGAGAGGTCTATCAGCACTTAGTACATTCAGCAGTTTTACTAGTATCAGAACTTAACAGATGAGTAGCATTATTCTAATTTGTGACTTAGTAATAAGATATACAAAGTAAACTTAACTAAGCTCATTATCAGAATTTGCTAGTGTCATAAGATTTCCACTGAAATAATTACTTCTTCCATGGAATCATTTTTTATTGAAGACTACTAGGTCAGTATCTAGCACAGTTATCCTCATAGGATTGAATAGGTACTAGAACAGACATATCACTTATCAGAGTTTAGAAACATATATCAGACAACAGTCAGTACTTAAAGACATTTATCAATTAAGCACAGAATACACAATGAGATTAATTCTGTAAATACTGAGCATAAAGTCTGATAACACAGAACAAGTCTAAGCAGATTTAGAGAAGAACCTGAAACCATTCCAAGTTCATTTACCAATCTTGTAAAAGTAGCTTCACATAATGGTTTTGTGAAGATATCTGCCAACTGTTGATCTGTGGGAACAAAATGCAATTCCACTGTACCTTCATCCACATGTTCCCTGATGAAGTGGTACCTGATGCTGATGTGCTTTGTCATTGAGTGTTGAACTGGATTACCTGTCATAGCAATAGCACTTTGATTATCACAGTAAATAGGGATTTTGAAATATGTTAACCCATAATCCAGTAACTGATTCTTCATCCAAAGAATCTGTGCACAACAGCTTCCTGCAGCAATATACTCTGCTTCTGCAGTTGATGTGGAAATTGACTTTTGTTTCTTGCTGTACCAAGAAACCAATCTGCCTCCAAGAAATTGGCAGCTTCCACTTGTGCTTTTCCTGTCAATTTTGCAACCTGCAAAATCTGCATCTGAGTAACCTATTAGTTTAAAATCTGATTCTCTAGGATACCATAATCCCAGAGCAGCTGTTCCTTTAAGATACTTAAAGATTCTTTTTACAGCTGTTAAGTGAGGTTCTCTTGGATCTGCTTGAAATCTTGCACAAAGACAGGTAGCATACATGATATCAGGTCTACTAGCAGTTAGATAGAGTAGAGAGCCAATCATACCTCTGTAGTCAGTAATATCTACTGATTTACCGGTATCCTTATCCAGTTTTGTTGCAGTGGCCATTGGAGTGGATGCACTTGAACAATCTTGCATTCCAAATTTCTTTAGCAAGTTTCTGGTGTACTTGGTTTGACAAATAAAAGTGCCTTCCTCATTCTGCTTGACTTGAAGGCCCAGAAAATAGCTAAGTTCCCCCATCATACTCATCTGATATCTTGACTGCATTAGTTTGGCAAACTTCTTGCAAAGTTTGTCATTTGTAGATCCAAAAATGATATCATCAACATAAATCTGGACCAGAAGTAAGTCCTTTCCATGGTTGAGGTAGAACAGTGTTTTGTCTATTGTCCCTCTGTTGAATCCACTTTCCAGAAGAAACTGAGCTAAAGTCTCATACCATGCTCTAGGAGCTTGCTTAAGTCCATAAAGTGCTTTGTCAAGTCTGTAGACATAATCTGGATGTTTGGTATCTACAAAACCTGGAGGTTGTTCAACATATACCTCTTCCTCCAATTCTCCATTGAGAAAAGCACTTTTCACATCCATTTGAAAGACAGTAAACTTTTTGTGAGCAGCATAAGCCAAAAATATCCTTATGGCTTCTAACCTAGCAACTGGTGCAAATGTTTCATCATAATCAATTCCCTCCTGTTGAGAATATCCTTTTGCAACCAGCCTTGCCTTATTCCTTGTAATTATGCCATCACTGTCAGTTTTGTTTCTGAATACCCACTTTGTACCAACAACAGATCTATTCTTTGGTCTTGGTACTAGGGTCCAGACTTTGTTTCTTTCAAATTCATTCAACTCTTCCTGCATTGCTTGCACCCAATCAGCATCTTGAAGAGCTTCTTCCACTTTCTTTGGCTCAGTCTGAGAGAGAAAAGAATTGTAAAGACACTCATTTGAAGTACCTGTTCTAGTTCTGACACCTGCATCAGGATTTCCAATTATCAAATCAGGTGTATGTGATTTTGTCCACTTCCTTGCAGATGGAAGGTTTTCTCTAGAACTGGATGCTCCCCCATGATCCATGCTATCTTCATTTTCATTTTCTGATGCTCCCCCTGAAACTATGCTCTCTGAGTTGGATTCTTCAGTATTTAGATTTTCAGTACTATCAGAACTTGGCTTATCAGAACTTGACGAATCAGAACTTGAAGAGCCAGATGCATGTTCGATGTTTCTTGAGATGTGGTAGGATCTTGAGTATGCTCCCCCTGCATAGGGCATCTTCCTTTAACGTAGTCACCACAGTTTCAATAACATCAGAGTTTAATCCATCAGAGTTTGCAGTATCAGGACTTAGACTGTCAGGATTTTCAGTATCAGAATATGAGTCTTCATTTTCAAATCTCAGCTGATCATGGTCAACGAAATCTTTAAGACCAGTGATCTTCTTGTCATCAAAAGAGACATTGATAGATTCCATGACCACTTTTGTTCTCAAATTATAGACTCTGAAGGCTTTTGTGGAAAGTGGATATCCAACAAAGATTCCTTCATCAGCTTTTAGATCAAACTTTGATAGCTGTTCAGGATGAGTCTTGAGAACAAAACACTTGCATCCAAATACATGAAAATATTTCAGATTTGGCTTCTTTTTCTTCACCATCTCATATGGTGTTTTTCCATGCTTGTTAATGAGTGTTGCATTTTGAGTAAAACAAGCAGTCTGCACAGCTTCAGCCCAGAAATAGGTTGGAAGCTTTGCTTCTTCAAGCATTGTACGTGCAGCTTCAATGAGAGTTCTATTCTTCCTTTCAACAACTCCATTTTGCTGTGGAGTTCCAGGAGCAGAAAATTCCTGCTTTATTCCATGGCTTTTGCAGAACTCTTCCATTATCAAATTCTTGAACTCAGTGCCATTATCACTCCTTAAAATTTTCACAGAATCTTTGACCATTTTATCCAGCTGTTTGACATGATCAATCAAGATAGATGCAGTTTCACTTTTTGTGTGCAAGAAATACACCCATGTGTATCTGGTGAACTCATCCACTATGACCAACGCATACTTCTTCTTTGCAATAGACATGACATTTACTGGACCAAATAGATCAACATGTATAAGATGATAAGGCTCAAGAATTGATGATTCAGTCTTGCTCTTGAATGAAGATTTTCTTTGTTTGGCTTTCTGACATGAATCACAAAGACCATCAGGAGCAAATACTGTGTTTGGCAATCCTCTCACAAGATCTTTCTTGACCAGTTCATTTATATTGTTGAAATTTAAATGAGAGAGTTTCTTATGCCAATTCCAGCTTTCTTCAATTGATGCTCTACTTAACAGACAGATTGCAGAGCCATCAGTACTTGTTGAAAGCTTAGCTTCATAAATGTTACCACGTCTGTATCCTTTCAGAACAACTTTGCCTTTAGATTTACTCACAACTTCACAGTGTTCTTCAAAGAAATCAACATGATAACCTCTGTCACAGATTTGACTTATACTCAGTAGGTTGTGTTTAAGTCCTGAGACCAGAGCTACTTTTAATATGACATTCCAAGATTGATATTGCCATATCCCAATGTTTTTCCAATGTTGCCATCTCCATAAGAAACACTTGGGCCAGCTTTCTCCACAAAGTCTGATAGCAGGGCCTTATTTCCAGTCATATGTCCTGAACATCCACTGTCCAGAACTAGAATATTTTTCCTGTTGCCCTGCAATCACAAAGACCACTAATTATTAGTTTTAAGGACCCAGACTTGCTTGGATCCTTTGGCCTTATTAAGTTTGTTAACATTTGCAGCGGATTTAGCATCAGAGTTTATGTTAACATTTTTCTTATCAGAATTTACATTATCAGACTTTGAATCAGAATTTACACTAGAAGGAACAATGGAAACTTTCTTCAAAGAAGGTTTTATTTGATAATAATCATAGTACAAACTATGATATTCCTTACAAGTATAAATGGAATGCCATAAACTACCACAATGAAAACAAGGATTTTGTGGTTTGTATCTAACAGACTGACTCTTAACTCCTGATTTTGAAGGTAAGGAGTTAATATTCTTTTTTCCTGCAAAAAGAAGCCAGATGGTTAGAACTTCCACAGTTATGACATGTTTTCCTAGGAGCATCAGGAACAGGTTTATAATCATTGCTTTTATTCACACCTTCCTTTCCATTCCTATTTTTCCTAGGTGATTTTACCTTGTTTGCATTCTTGACATCTTTCAGCTTATGCTTAAGCTGCTTCTTTGTCATTAAGCCTATGTTTACTTCAGCTGTCTTTTCCTGTTTTAGTTTGTCAGAAGTTAATTCCTCTTTAACTTCTGATTTCTCATTATCAGACTTTACAGTTACAAACTTAACAGGTTTTAACTTTGGCTTTTGCTTAACAACAGGCTTAATTTCTTCAGTTCCTTTATCATTCTTATTCTCTCCATAACCTAAGCCCTCTTTCCAATTTTCACTACTTAGCAAATTTTGAGTTGTTCTGCCAGAGTTAGTCCAAGTCCTGATTATCTCTCTTTCCTTTTCTAACTCAGTTTTTAGAGATTCATTCATTTTTAGCACTTCATCCCTAACATAAAAAGCATCATCTCTATCCTTCTGAGTTTGATGGAATGACTAACTCTTTTTCTAAGAAATCATTCTTTTCTTAAAAGCAAGATTTTCAGAAGTTAATCTTTCACATGTTAAGTTTGATCTCTATAACTAACAAACATGGTTTTAAGATATCTTCTCAACTCATTAATATCATCAGTATGAAAAGCATAAGTAGTCTGAGGTACCTTTGTTTCAGCAGCTTCAGAACTGCTCTCAGCACTTTCTTTATCAGCATTTGCCATCAATGCATAGTTCTCCTCACTTTCAGAGTCTGAAGTGTCTGTCCAGCTTTTCTGCTTTGTGACAAGAGCCTTGCCTCTGTCACCCTTTACCTTCTTGCAGTCAGGAGATATGTGGCCTTTCTCACCACAGTTATAGCATTTAACATTGGTGTAATCTCCTCTGTCAGACTTTCCTCCTCTGCCTTCAGATCTTCTGAAATTCTTCTTATCAGAACTTATGCTTTTCTGGAAAACTTCTTTCCCTTCCTGAACTTCCTGTATGCAATCTTGGTGATTCCTTTCACCATAAGAGCACACAGCTTCATCTCCTCATCAGCATCAGTCTCAGGCAAGCTTTCAGAATCTGAGTCATCATCACTCTCAGAACTTGATGACTCAGTATCAGACTTTATGAAAAGAGCTTTACCCTTGTCTTTCTTTGAGGAAGCTGCTTGGGGAATTCTTCTTCAGCCTTAAGAGCAACTGTCCTTGACTTTCCTCCTTTCCTCTTGCTTCTTTGTTCCATCTCCAGCTCATGAGTCTTGAGCATTCCATAGATTTCGTCAAGAGTTGTTTCATCAAGATTGTAGTTGTCTCTTATTGTCGTTGCCTTCAAATCCCAGCATTCAGGAAGAGCTAACAGGAACTTAAGGTTTGAATCTTCAAGATCATACTCTTTATCAACCAATGACAAATCATTCAAAAGTTTGACAAATCTATCATATAAATCATTCAATGACTCATTAGTCTTTGAGTCAAAGTGTTCATACTCTTGAGTGAGTATTGTCTTCCTGTTCTTCTTAATTGTGTCAGTTCCCTGACACCTTGTTTCCAGAGCATCCCATATCTCCTTAGCAGTCTTGCAGTTGATTACCCTGTTTGACATTACATTATCAATGGCACTATGCAGTAAGTGTCGTACCTTAGCATCCTTAGCAATTGATGCTATGTCTCAGCAGTATAATCACTCTTCTCCTTTGGTACGGTCATTGCTGCTTCACCTGCAACTGCAACAGCGAGTTTGGTTGGTTTGTGAGGACCTTCCTTGATTCTATCCAGGTATTCTGGATCTGTTGCTTCCAGGAACATGGTCATCCTTACCTTCCATATGGGATATTCAGATGGTCTCAGTATGGGGACTCTGATGGTCTCATACCGACTCTGAATTGTGTCTTTGGTGGTTCCTCAGTTGTGGTAGGCTTAGTTGGAGTTTCTGTGTCCGACATGATTGTGTTTGGATCTTTAACTGTATGTAAGTTAACAGATAGGCTCTGATACCAATTGTTAGGTCACACACACACTATAGAGGGGGTGAATACAGTGTATAGTACACTCAAATCGAACTTTAAGAACTTAAGTAACAGAAAACAAACTTTATTGAAACAATAAACTTTGTTACAGTATGGAACTGTTACCTCTCAGTGATGAACAAATATCACGAGAGCTTCTAGGGATATAAAGAATAATAACTTCGATAATGATAACACTTATAGTGTAAACCCTATGTCTGTGTTTATATACTACACAGTTACAAGATAATCGCTAATTGATATGAAATATAATTCTGCTTCCTAAAATATATCAATCAGATATCTTTTCTTCCAAGTATTCCATTCTTCACGGAATTCCTTCTTCATGCATATCTCTTCTTATGTTTATCTCGATCTTCTTTCCTTTAATCAGCTATTGTCCTTATCTGATTGTCCTTCAGCACTTAAGTTCTGATATCTATCTTCTGATGATTATCTCCTGATAATATAAGTACTGATCCTTAAGTCCTGACTTCCAGTATAAGTACTGATCAACAGTTAAGTACTGATTTATCCTGTTCACGTAAGATCTGAAAGCTAAACATAAAACATTAGCATGACATTATCAAATATATCTAGCTAAACATATTCAGACATGCATAAGACATTATCAAATATATCTAATTAAAGTCAACATGACTTATATGCTACTACAGAATCTATACAAAGATGTTTGCAGAAATGTGCTACATGACTTATTATTACATAAGCTTCTCACTCGACGCATGTCAAATCATCATCGTCGGGACTATATTGAGTCATCCGTCGGGACTATATCTGATCATCCGTCGAGTGCTACATTTTTCACTAAGTTGAATCTACTAAGGGTTTTGTTAATGTAATCATCAAGTTCACAACATATTCCCAACAATCTCCCTCAATTTATGTCTACTTGAAATGTAACCATAAATTAGAGAACTTGATGATAACAAAACACTTAAGAAAAAAAATATTTAAAAAGTAGTAGATAAAACTAAAAAGTACTGCAAAATTTACTGAAAAATTTACAAGACAAAGTGTACAAAGATTTGCTCACAATCATTTTCAAGGTGCTCCTCTAGTCTGAGCAGATTGATCTATTCCTTGATTGTCTGAATTTCTTCCCAAGCCTCCTGTTGTTTACTTCTATCTGATTTTGGAGCTGTCTGTGGAATTCAAGTTCATCAGATTCTGAAAGATCTAGCATTCCTTGCATTTCCAGAAGAGTCTCATTGCTAGAGATGCTCAACTGGTCCTCTAATCTGAAGAATCTTCTAACTCCCTTATCATCCATAAATTCCATCAGCCAGTAGGGCCTTAGATGCACTCTACTCCCTGTGTAAGGAATAGTTAAGGTCTTTGGGAGTGCGTCTTTGGCTCTAATACTCCTCAGTTCTTCAATTTCTTTAGAACTAATCTTCTAGCTGTCACATTGAATCCAAAATTTTTTGAAGGATGAATAAACTTTTATCAGTATAGATTGGCTCTCTTGAACAATCCTGTGAAGTGGCCATGGTATCTCTTTTCCCCTTGTACTTGAATACTAACCTTTCAGGTAGATTCCTGTAAGCATCAATCCCTCTAACTTCTTCCAGTTCATCTAGATAGAGGTTTAGATCAGAGAATTCCTTGATGTCACAGATGTACATGATATCTCCCTTGTTGACCTTGGTTTGAGCTTTGGTTAGGGACTTGGATCTGAGAGTTGAGGGATTCACTTTCTTGACTGCTCTAATCTTTGTCTTCTTTGGCTTCATGAAATAAGGTAGATTGAGTTCAGGAATTGGTAGACTATCTCAGTCTATTGGCTCATCCTTTGGAATGATAGGTTCACCATGGAAATTCTTGGATGAATCTATCTTGAATTCTTCATGTGCCACAGAGGGCATGGATGTTTGAGTTGCTGCAGAAGTAGACTTTTTGGGAAACTGATATTCCAATTCCTTTACATCAAAGTTCGCTTTTCTCTTGGCATGAAGTTTGTATCTAAACCTTCTTGTTGCTGTGATTCTTCTTGCACTACTTGATCTTGAGATTCAGCAATTTCAGATGGTTGAGCAGAAATTTGTTGTGTGGGTTTCACAGCTTGCAACTTGGCCAGATAACAGCATGCTCCTTCTTTTGTTTGAGCTTTTTAGAATCTAGAACAGCTTGCTTCTTTTCTTGCTTCAATCTTGCCTTTTCTTTCCTTTTTGCTTCAACAAATTGAGGGTGTCCAGCCAACACACAAATTTCCTTACCATTTTTGAAAACCTTGGCAATTCTCCTTTTCAATGTTGAATCAGCAGGATCCTTGTAGAATGCAATAGATCTTGACAACAGTTTCTTCTCATCAGGCTTTAGTGTCTCATACACTGTGTCCAAAGGGTTCTTTAGTGAAGATTTTGGGTAGTTCACCTTTGGCTTCATGATTTGATCTGCCTTTGGAGATTTGATGCAGGATGCCTGGCCTCTTTACAGATAATTCATGCTCATATCATTCACAGAAATTGCCTGACTTGAGAGTGATGAATGGCTGATTTTTCTGGATTCTTTGCTGGACCAAATTTCTTTTGAATATCCTCATCAATTTTCTCCCAGTTTATTGGACTAAACTGCTTCTTCTCAGCTGCTCTCAAAGTGGCTACTGCTTCATTAATTAGATCAATGTTATCTTTAGCTGGTGGCTTGTGAAAGCAATTGTTGGCACAATGCTTTACTCACTTGAATTTTGAGCACCTTTTGCTCCCCCTCACTCCTAGAACTCTTTCTCCCCCTTTTTGTTATCATCAAGCTGAGTAGAGGAGGAGGTCTGTGCAGCCACCAGTTTTGAAGCAAGTCTGTTTGTTGTGCTTGGTGTAGATGGATTGCTGTAAGAGAAGCTTCCATAGCAACCATTCTTTATCCAAGGAATCCACCTTGGTTGTAAGATCAGAGTTTTTCCTGAGCTGTCTTTTGATGTTCATTGTTGTCTTTGGAAGTCTAGCCTCCAACTTGTCATAATGTCTTTCTTAAGTTGATCAACTTCATTTTTTATGAGAGAGACATTTTGACTCTGTTGGTAGCCTGATATTTATGTAGTTGGAGAGATGCAAGATGTGCTTGCAGAAGCTTCTTGGTGCTAGCATTTGTGGTTGATTAAAGTGCAGACTGTGTTTGGCTGATAAGTTGGATGAGAGTGGTCTTGAAATAGTGTTCATCACACTGCTTTAAAAATGCCCAAGATGGCATGCCTGATCTTGAACTAGGGCCTACTTCTCCCCTATGTCCAATGGCTCTTCTTCACTATCTCCACCCTACCTCCAAATAATTCTCTGAACCACCAGTCTCATAACAACATCACCAGCTGTTGAACGTAAAGTTGTGATGGCATCTTTAGCTCTTGCATGGACTGTGTGGTGTGCACCAAATTTAGCATCCTTTCTGCATTGTCATTGCCTTATCCAGCTAGAAGTTGATATGCTGGAACAGGGTGAGTAAATGTCTCAGCATATAAGGAGGTAGAACCTATAACAGCTTGAGTTTGCTGAGATAGTCCATCCCTGTCTGCATCCTGGATATTTATTAATCAATGACATCCACCCTTATGTCTCCTGTACCTGTATTTCTCTCATTATCTCTTTTCTTGCATCAAGATCTCACCTTGGCTCCCCACCTCATACCCTCACCTTCACCATCTAAGGTGGAACTCCTCACACTCACTTTTTCCAGTCCTGAAGAAATGGACTGCATTGGATCACTCTTTTCCTCTCATTTTTCCTGGGAGCAACCCAGACTCTCACTCATGTCACTACCTTCCCTCAATCCTAATAGTGATTGCATAATTACTAATTCATCTGCATTGTAACTATAGTTGAACTTTGGAGTTGTGTAGAGACCCGAAGGATGAGAAATATCCATGGGGGTAGAATTTGACTATCCGACGGATGACTGCTGTTAGGCACATCCGTCGAGATACAATCACTACTCGACGATGAACAATATCCATCGAGTGAGTAGAAATGAATGAGTTTGGAGTGGAGGACTATTGTGGACTCTGTGCAGATTGATGAAAATTTTGGCACAGATGTCTCAACAGTCTCAGAAAGAAATGGCAAGTGAGCCAACAAATCATCTAGAAGATGATGCTCACTTGCATGGATTTTTGGCTTCTCCAACAGAGTAAAGATGGAGAATATGGTTGTGATGTTTGAATCATGTCAACATCCAATGAGTGTGTGGGGGAATTTGGTGTTTGAGGTGTTTCAGTTTGTACAGATTTTGCCTGTGACTCCACATTTGTTGGAGCCACATCAATTTGACTTTGAGATGGTGCAGTGACTGGGTCTTTAGCTCCAGTTTGCACTGTGTGTGTACCCTGTGCATCTCCAAGAGTTTTAGATTTCTTCTTTCTTGTGTAGGTTTGTGGTGAACTTGTGTCCCTACCCCTTTTGTTATGTGCTCCTGGTTGAGAGCTTGTTTCAATAGTTACATCCTTTTGGGAGCATGAAACTAGAATTGAGCTTTTATCCTTATTAACAACCACAGTTTGTTGGGAAACTATGGTGTGGCTTGGTGTGGGTACACTATGCTCACCATCCTTTCCTTAGGGCTTCTTTGATTTCACCCTGTCCCTCACCTGTCTTTCCCACCTTCACACTCCCCTCTTTGTGTTTAGTGGATTTTACAATGGCATCTTTTGAGAGACACCAGAGGGGCTTTCTTTGTCTTTGGTTTTGAAACTTTGGTTTTGGTAGCTTGGGTAGGCATCTGTCTGGTCATTGACATAGATGTCACTGCTACACTAGAAGGCAAAGAAATGGTTGAGGTTGGAAGAGTAGAGACAGTTGAAATTACCTCACTTACCTGAGGTGCCTCCATTACTGGAAAGTAGAATAGTGATACCTCTTTGTGGTGATTGCTCTATTGAGATCTGCAATAATTCTTCTTTCTTGAACCCAACAATCTAATTGTTGGTTGGGTTCTCAAGCACATATACTCATAGAGGGGTTAGCAAGCTTTATGAAAATCTAGCATAATAAACATTCTTACCCCTTTATTAAGCTCCCTAACTTAAACCCAACTCAAACAAGAAGACACTAAGATTGAAGTATTTACAGTTACTAGCATGTAAATCATGTTGAGTGGGATATTCACAGAATCAAAATGCAATTTTTTCTAGAAAATACTTTAGTAATACATCACACACAAAACTCTCTTTCCTAAGGACCCAATCTCCTAATTTCACTTAA